>NC_143558.1:2121212-2424242 GCF_054136105.1 Typopeltis vanoorti
AAGTCAGAGACTCATCGAGGAAGGCCACATACTACACGCAACAGCTGTTACACTTATTCTTGAATTTACTCGCACTGCTTGCACTAACGACATCCAATGGCAATCCATTCCAATCACGCGCCATCCTCTGAGAGAAAAATCTAGCCCTCACCAACTTCTTGGCGGCCTTCATTCTCAGCTTCCAAGGATGCCCTCTTGTCCTTCCACCCCCCCCCCTTTATAAATTGAAAAAATCCCATCGATTGAAATCTTGTATGATCCTTTCAGCAGTTTGTCTCAACCATATCACCCCTCTTTCTCCTGTTTGCTACTGTCTGCAGTTTACAAATTCTCAATCTGTCTTCCACAATCCTGATATCTTTTTGAAATCTCCTTTGCACTCTCTCCAATATATCAGAATAACAACGGAAACCAGGAGACCGGACCTGCGCACAATAGTCCAAGTGAAGTCTTATCAAGGCCTTCTAAAGAGACAAAATAACATCCTTATCTTAGCATGTGAATGTTCGTTTCAGCATTCCAATTATCTTTTGAGTTGTATTTGCAGGCCACACACTACACGCACCAGCATGTGTCTTTGCCACATGGCACCTGAACTTCAACTTTCTATCTATTACCACTCCAAGACCCTACCTTCGTCAGTTTATTTTAGTATAACCCCACCAATATAATAAGTTATTGGATATCTAATCCAAAGTCGTATTTTGATGGTCAAAAATCCTGAGTTTCGGGGAAGAAAGCCCAACCAGATTAGTAACCTTTTCGTTGTATAAAGAAGTTCGTTAGTCGTAGACGGAGTGTGATCTTTCCCAGCAAACAGCTCGTCTCCAACCAACTGAGGTATTGCAACTCCTATTCGATCTGTTCGTTAGTAAAGGAATGGTGAATTTGGAAACGACTTGAAATATTTAAAACTTTTCATTTTCCTTCGATCTTCTTACAGATCTTCATCACCACGTTGATAGAATAGTGTGTGAATATTCACGCATTTAATTCTGTTCCGTCAGTCGCATTCTTAATTCCAATGACGACGATCTCATTGAAATTAGAACCCCAACTAAGGAGGTTCCTCCAATGGCGTTACATCGAGTTCTTTTTCCGTTATTCTTCGTACTATTTCCGGTCTGTTGCAGTTAAGGTGAGTGCAGAATTCGATCGTCAGCTTTGCACGATTAAACCATTTTCTCTCTTGCTGTGGAAAATGCTTTTTTGCGATGTTTTCTTCGGGGCGCTTAAATTGGAGCCCAAGAGAGGCGAAAGAGACTCCACGAGACCTCTCCCGACTAAATCGTAAATCTCCGTCGCCTTGAAAGACCCTTCGAAAATGTACTTGTTGTGGGGTGTTTGATGCCAGTTAGTCGTCCTGAAATACTCGGTGAAGAGGGCGGACGATGTTTAGAAGTTTTGCACCGACGAGAGAGATTCGGCGAATTCTCGAAACACTGAGAGGCAGATGGGGTGTTTGGTCGCAGTGCTGGAAGAGTTCCCTTGAGTCACGTGGTTGCATCGTCCAAGGGAATACTTTTCGTGTGATTTGTTCCGTAATTACTTTTTGGACAAGAAGTTATGCTGTTAGTGGTCGAGTTGCAGGTTTGTGCGAGTGTGTGTTTGTACGCATGCGCGCGCGCACATACTTTAGTCGAGGATATCGATTATTTTTGATCGACTAATATGTTTTTTTTATTTATTTAAAAATGACTTTTCGTTATAATTAAAAATAATACTTATTTTCAGTAATAAATAATCATTCAAATATCATGCAAACAACCCTGCTGTATTCAGCGGAACCATTTTATATTTGTTTTCTTGAAAATGAACGATTAGTTCATTTTATTGTCAACAGATGGCGGTATCATCTCTTGACAAGGAAACGAAGAATCCTGTTCGCCTTGTCCATCTGTTCCTGTGAAAACGAAACGCATCTGACCGGATGGATTTTGATGAAATTCCACCAGTAATCCCTGCGCTGTATTGGAAGGGAGAAACCTCCCGCTGAGAATAAGGGATACTCTTTTCGTTTTTCTATGTTTTTGTACGTGATTGGCGTGCAAATTTCAAAACTAAACTGTCTTTCCAATAAACCGCACTGCCCTGTGGCGGGTTAGGGGCAGTCCCTTACCTGAAGAAGTGAAGGGCCGAGTTCTCTCGGGGAGCTCAAATATCCGATGGATTTTAGGCTCACATTCATTTGGTGTCAATTTTGACGTGAATACGTCTTTAAATTCAGAGCATTACAGGGGGGGGGGGATGCGGGACGAAAAGTTGAGTGTAACGAAATCATTCGATGAGGTTTGGCTCAATAATTTCCAAAGTGTTAAAGGGAGCCAAACTGACTTACATCATTCGATAGCCGAGTGAATAAAGATTCGTCAGCGACCTTCAGATAGCGCGCCGCGCCCCGGCGGGTGACAGTGGAGGCTCCGCCATTTTGCGTACGATCCTCCGCGCCTCGGAAACTTCCACTCAATATAACTTCGCACTCTGTGGTGGTACGACGCTCCTTTTAGTGTCAGTCGACAGCTCTCGTCGAGATCTATCGATTTAACGCATAATTCTGAAATTGCAATACGATGTTGGTGAAGAAAATGTGGATAGAAGTTGAAAAAGTTTAGAAATTTCACAATGGCCACCTACACTCGCCGGAAAGCCAACCAGAAATATGCCGAACGCATACGAAGGGAAAACGCAGTTCGTCAGCTTTCCAATAATATCTCAATGTTTGAGTCGGAACGAATAAGGAAGTTTCGGGAGCGAAAGAAAGGAAGCGGCGCAGCGCGCTGCTGATGACGCCAGCACTTCCGCGGCAGCTGCTCGCGAACCCACGGATGTAAATGACGTAAGCGACTATGCCACTGCTTCAGAAGATGGATTGAACGAAATGGATGTGGATTTCGGAAGATCGGTGACAATGGAAGAGCATTGGATGTCGACGAGCCCGCTCGTGCCATTAACGATTCACAAATCGCAAGGAGGCACTTTCGATCGAGTCGTCTTTCAGTACGACAAGTCTCAACAAAATCAATTGGTGTACGTTGCACTGAGCAGAGTCACTTCTATTGACGTGCTGTATTTGACTAACGAGAGAGACGATTATAAATTTTATCACGGTTACGGAAATTCAGCACCCACTGTCAGGGAGATACGCGACGAGTACGAGAGAATCAAGAAACACCAATTGCCGACGCTAGTTAATCGAGTTGACAGTTTCTGTGGTAGACGATCGTGGACTGCTGCAATTACAGAGGACGTCCAAATATTAAACGTAGATGATGATCCTGACAACGACGAAAACTCAGCGGGGTGTCTTACCTGTCTCACCGATCAACGTAACGGAGTTTGATGGAGCACGCCGAAGATTTCGAAACTGAGTCCGTTATGATCCGATTTGACTACTTGGTCATCAGTGAAACCGGGATGGACGATGCCACACCTCTGAACGTATCTGGTTTCGAACTTAAAGCATGTAGGCATACAGCCATAGAAAGGCGACTCAATCAACTGTCATCCTCGTTGTCATCGTCCAAACGCACCGCCGGTGGAGTCGCCATATACAGGAACAGCTTCACCGATTGTCAACGTATCTTTACCATTGATGTCAGTCGTAAGCTTAAAGTCGAAGAACCATCAGTGGGAGATATACGCCTGGACGACGTAACGATCAACGGTGTATCTAAATTTGTCCTCGGAGCTGTGTACATTCATCCGACCTCTTCATCGTCAGCGATAGAATGTTGTATCTGCTGCAATTCTGGAAAAGAAAATAATCCCCAGGATCGAACCAGACCTGCATACGCCCATCATCACCGGTGACTTCAATGTCGATGTGTCGCAAAACCGATCACTGCAGGACTTTATGGAACGCGAGTTTAATCTCACTTACGTTCAGACCACGGCGACCACGCTAGGTAACACTTGTATTGAATTGACGTTCGCCAGAAACTGGGATGTATCTTGTCTACCGTTTGTATCTTACTTCTCTTATCATAATTTGCATCTTACGACTCTTACCAACCCCGTTTGATTATATCGTCGTGAACAGAGACACGCGCTTCTGTCGATCTCTTTCGTGTCGGTTTGTTGCAAGTGACAACTCTTCAACGGGGATAGACCTATGATAATTAAAATTATAATCGATTATGAAACTTGTTTTCATTTATTTACACTTCCCAACACATATATAATCCGCTGGCGTGAAGTATTCACGAAAAATCCCTGCGGTCGTGCTCCGACACAGCCACACTTGATTTTTTTACAAGTCTGCAACAACGAAGGGTCTGTGAATAAAAAACAAACGCACTGGAAACAATTTAAATGATACAAAGGACATTCTGTTATCCAACTGTTAAATCGAAAGCTGTCGGAGAACCCACAAGCAGATGCTTCGTAGTAGAGTTAAGTCGAGATAGTTTCACTCCACCCCTACTTTACTGCCAGTCTCTTTCAGAAACACGTTTTGGTTTTCTCGTGATTTGTTTTTCTTCATAGAATGTCGGGAGATTATCGCAGATGTTACGTATCCGTCAGTAAATATGACATTCGCACAGTCCTATGAAGGTTTTCGTAAGCAGTTTCCGTATTGTTCGACCTCCGTCTTGCCAAGACAGCTCCAAAAATAGAGTTCGAATGCCTCGCTTTGAAGTTTCTCGGACACGCGCTGAGCTAAACCGGAGGAAAGGTGGCTTCGTGCTGGCTCAGAACAACCAACCCCGTCTGATTATCGTCGAGAACGGAGACACGCGCTTCTGTCGATCTCTTTCGTGTCGGCTTTGTTGCAGAGTGCAAGTGACAACTCCTCAACTAATATGACGCCCACTTTGTCGTAGTTTAGGGAGACGGAATAATGCGAAGCGTTCTTGAAATAGACAAGGGAAAACATCACGCAATAAGCTTAAGCAAGTCACGCATCAAGTCAGCGACTTGGCCTCAAGTGAATTGTCTTCACTTGGAAGAAGACTTCGTTCGAAAAAGGGAATTAAAAGAATCGTGCGATTGAACGAAGCCATCTGTGAAACAGGAGAAGCACCGCTGGGATTTCTGTCGGAATCTGCTGAGCGTTAAAAGATAATTTAGTAGAATTCAGGGGACTCCTATCTTATCAGTGGTCCTGTCAGGCAACCATAAGCTGAGTTCATTGGTGTCATTTTGAATAACACTAACTCTTACTTCTTCTTCTTCTTCGTCTCCTTCTTCTGCTCTTTCTCTCTCTCTCTCTCTCTCTCTCTCTCTTTCAGAGAAAGATAGTACAACTGAGGTCATTATGGAATTTCTCCGCCATTTTGATAGTGTTCCCGATGGAAATAAATACGCGTCGCCTGCCTGCTCGAAAAAAGTCATTTCATTTTGTCTTAGCACATACGAAGGACTTTCTGAGGAGGACCTTCTTCTCGCCCTTCCACAACAGAACAAGACCTTCCAAAGGGTTCTTTTTTCAGGGAATTCCCTCTTTTCGATTCCAATGTTTTCACGATTAATTGTGCCGTGGTAAATTGACCACAAACATTTCTCTCTAAAAGGGAAAACTAATCCTGTTAACCACCCTCTCCTCCGCGGAGGATTCCATGAAACGATGCGATATTTCATCGGCACTTTGAAAAGATCTTCACCTACGTTATTTTCTAGAAGGATAGTCAAAAGAGTATTTAAGTTTTCATCAGAACAAAAAAGTGTTTTAAAAATGTAACGTTTATTTATGAATGTTGAGTGGATCCTAAAAATAATCAAAACTTAATAATTTACCACTTAAGCAAAGTACACATAAATTATTGGCTCAAGATTGAGAAATCCGGGGGAGGGGAGCCAGCCTCACCTGGGTAGCTGGGTTCAAGACCACTGATAATTTCAAGATCTCAGAGGAGAGAGTGTCGTAGACAACTGCTGCCATCTTGTGTTCCTAAACCCCAATTGGCGGGTTATTTACTAAAACAACGCGAGTTCGACGGTCGTTTTTCCTCAGTTGCAGGAGTGAAAATGCAAGCTTCAAGGTGAAATTAAAACCCATTGCCTGCGTCAAAGGCTCGCTACGGAATTAAACCAACGACTTTATATCGAAAATAAACATTCATAATGATATTTATACACTTTTCATAGCGATAATAATTTTAAAAAGAGATTTTTTTCTCTGATAATAAATCGGAAAAGTGCTGAGAAAAAGCCAACATAAAAAGATGTTCCTGCAGTGAGCGAATACAATCGAACTGAATCCGATCTCTCTTTGGAAAATTCTGTGCAAATGTGATGGTTTGAATTATAACTGAAGTAATAGCACGTAATAATAAAACATGATTTTTTTAAAATTAAAATGTTGATTATACATTTCAATTACACGTGATAAATCCATTGCATACATCCATCACATGCCTTTGATTCCATAGGATTCGTATAATACGTTAATAATCGTTACTGTAGTTGGTAATTTATTGTTTCTGCGGTTGAATAAAATTTGCTTTTTTACAACATTTAACAAGGAGTTATTTATAATATTGATTCTAATATACTTAGGGGTAGTAAATACCAGCACTTCAATGTGAAAAATGGATTTTATTTTCCTTTTTTTTGTTAATCTTGGATGAGATGTAATTTCTTAGCTTCTCATTCTCGAAACTTATTTGTTAAGCTTGTCTGAGGATGACACCGGTTAGTTATTATTTATTACTTTCATTGCTTTGTTGGGAAGTAGGCTGATGTTCATTAGGTTTGATTTCCGCTTCAGTCGTAGGTTGATAAATTCGAGTGCGCGCACACCCACCCACACACACACACACACACAAAAAAAAAAAAAAACTTGGAATGTATTGATGCGTCGCTGAACTGGAAGCCTGAACGAATATATTGTGCTTCATTAAGTTTGTATGGTATTTTGGGTGCGTGTTTCTTGTTCATAGTATGTCCTTAGAGCTCTTTTCAGGCTATTGTAGTTTGTAAGGTTTCTGTATTCAAAAGTATTAATAATAATAATAATAATAATAATAATAATAATAATAATAATAAAAGCGGAATATTTATTGGTGCTCAATAATAAAGGAATTTCAAAATAATATCACAGAACTAATCGCATTATTGACAAATGTGTCTAACCGTTTCTCTTCTGCCTGGTAATGGCCGATGCACCATGTTTACAAAATTAGGGATCAGCCATTGGAAGATGCGAAGAAAAATCAAATAAATGATACGCAGACAATGTAGATACTTTCCGAGGGTACTGAAAGCAGACTTAAACAATTTTAATAGGATGAAGAGAGTTGTTGCTTAGCAACTGTGTCTACGGTGTTTAACCGGAAGATCCAGTGGCGAGTAGAATCGGGTGCTTTGGGGCGATGCGATGAATCTCGGAGGAGTCTGTTTGCATTAATTGGAGGGATCATTTAGATCCAGCTGCTGTAGCCGGCGACGTTACAAGCAGGGGGCTGCACTGTCGCAACTGAAATTCATGATGGCGAATGTGGGGTTGTATTGGAATGCTTCTCGTGCTATGGAAGAGGTGAAATGGTTTTTATGGAATTATCTACCACGATGGTAAACGAATGTCTTTCTATCGCAGGGAATATCTCCCCGCTAAAGTCTGCTTCGGCTTGGTTGGCCGTGGTCACCGTAAAACTCCATGGGTGCCACTGGGCCTATACTTTTTTGCAGCGCAGTGTATGCTCACTGCCTTTGGGCATCTAATGTAGGTTGACACTCTAGCAATTTCTCTTTGTCCAATATAAACCAATCCGAATCCAGAATGAGGATGCTTAAGTGATGTCAAATAAATTAAAGCCATCTCATTCTTAAAAACAGTGCTCTGCGCCAACCAATTACAAAATCCACAATCTAACAATAATTGCCCGTACATACCTGTTATTTGAAGTTATGGAATTCCAGGTTTGTTAACAACATAAAAACCGGTGTAAAGATAGCAGTATTTGATCGTAGCAATCGAATCCAGGTGGTATGGCAACACGACGTAAACTCGGTGACTTTGAGATAGGTGTCATCGCGGGCTGTAGCAATGATGACATGTCCATAAGTGCCATTGCCGCTCAACCAAAATGCCGAGCATCCCAAATGAACGGTTGACGATGTGATCAACAAATGGTGACGTTTTGGCATCGATGAAATGTGCTCTCACGAGAATATCATCAAAGCAGAAATAAAAATAATTCCCAGAAATCCATCATTCAATAATTAGTTGTTTGGAATTACTGCTGTGGGTTAAGGCTAGCGAGGGAAAATGTGAAGTCTGTTAATTGTGCGTGTGGTCTTCTGGCTGATTTGAGACATAAAATACAAAAGCATCCAAAACAAGATGCATTTCCTCTTGTTTTGGATGCAAAAGAAGAGGAAATGCATCTCCACGTTCTCTTAGCTAAGTTTCTGCAATATCAAAGCAAGCCTGTTCCGTCCAAAGACAACAAAATTAGTCTCATCCTTCAGATCAGCCAGAAGACCACAATTCAAATAAAATTCAATACTGTTTGAATTAGGATGGAAGGACTAAGAATTCTTATTCTTATACCTATCTGTCGTTCTTTCTGGAATCCTCGCTCCAGAGACCAAACAAGGAACTTTTCCACGTGTCCGATGACCACGGCGATGGTTTCCCAGTGGGCGATGAAGTTAATCTCTGGGTTCAGCTCAACTACTCTCCTACCAGGCTGAATAAAGACGCCCAACTGTTATTTCGCAAACAAGATTTCGTATCACATCACCCCCCCTCCTCCTTCACCTGTAATCACCTCGAGATCTCCACCAGAGGATCTCCTAATAGTTTGTAAACCTCCCAACCTGCCCAGCATTAGAATCCTGTTTCTTCCTTTCAACCTGGCGAACTGAAAATCTCTTTCAAATGCTGAATGAAGTTCGCTTCTTCGATCACTCCTTTCCAGGCCTTTTCTCAAATGTTGTTTTTGCATTTTCTGTGAATGTTTTCAGGACAATTATCCATTAAATTGGGTACAGTGCTATAGAGGAAAGGGTTTCTCTCTCTCTCTCTCTCTCTCTCTCTCTCTCTCTCTCTCTCTCTCTCTCTCTCTCTCCCTCTCTCTCTCTCTCTCTCTCTCTCAGAATCTAAAACACGTGCAACAACCGCTGTTCATTATTCATACACACCGGGCTTTAAACAAGCTATCAAGGCCACATCCGATTCGTTTGTTCTTTGGAATGCGCCTTCCTCTCACCTATTCCTCGAAGACAGATTGAATCTCTTCCATAAGCACTTTCTGCATACACATATCAGCTAGAGATTTACAATTTCGGTTTTAGGATCGACGTAAAAAAATGTAAGATTCCCAAAAAGCATTTTCATAAAGGGTTGGGATTGGGATGGTGCCGTAATAAAGAACTCACAATAACCATTACGTGTTTCCCAAATGACCTCCGCCACCAGTAATATCGGAGAGTGTGGCGCTCGATAGCTGTTACTTCAAGCATTTCCTCTGTTCCGAAAGTCTCGAAATCGCGGCTCGTGACCTTAACACACCTTCGAGTACTTGTGCTGGGTCGATGTTTGAATGGGGTGAAGGCGACTTGCACCAGCGCATTAAAATCCATTCTTTTGTTCATTGCGAGGGACGCATCAGTAGGTCAACAACAAACGACCCACCGGAGAAACTCGCTAAGGAGGAGGAGGAGGGGAAATCCCATACGTAAACAATGCGAGACATGCACTGCAGAACAGATGACGTCAGACATTTTCCTTATTCTTCCTCTCTCAACCACTATCTTCACATATTTTGACCCACAAGAAAAGCTGAGTATGAAAACGTTTTCTTCCTTTTTGTTGCGAGAAAAGAGACGTCGAGGAAGATTCTCTTCGCGGAACAAAGCGACCAAAACGACTTTTAAAAACTGTGTGCAGCAAACGCTTGAGTAGCGTCGCAGCAGCAGCAATTCCTTCAGAAAAATGGAAGGATATTTCTGGGGCAGGAAGGATGTAAGATATCTCATTAAAGCGGGGATGCCTCTTTGTAGGCGTGAGAAAATAAAATCCAAACACACTAAAGAAATTGTGATGTAAGACGGAAACCGTCTTACCAGATGGGAAGTCAGTCGAGGATGTTTCTTTTGTGTGGCGTCCGTTTTCACTTTCGGCTGATTTTTGTGACTGTCCAATCACCATTCAGAGCATCAAATGATCTCGCAAAAGAAAAAAAAACTGTTTAGAGGAGGAACACGAAAGTTATCGCCTGCAGGAAGTGATGCAGGAAAGAAAAAGCGATTCGCTTCTCATCCCGCAGTTTTTAATTTTACTTTACAAAAGCCGACAATCGAGTGAATGCGAGTAAATGCGTGACTGACAGTAATCCGACACTAGAAATAAAAATCACTTTAATAGCGCAGTCTAAATTGAAAAGAGGGCGCTGTGAATTTTAAATATTTCTTTTTTCGCGTTTTTAAATATTAAAGGAAAATAACTCGCTGATAAAACAGATAAAAGAGAAACTGAAAAATAAAGTTGTCGTATTGTATTTAAATTTAAGAAGATTCAGTTTAAAATTTCCACACCTTTTCGTCTCTTTAATAGAATTCCTTTTGAATAAACCGAAGCGAACGCAATCATCCCTTTGTGAGAGCAAAAAGTGCTTCTCATTACATTTATTCTTTCTTTGCGAATGTGCTAAAAAAAACAAAAAAAACGCGTTTATGTAGGAGTGCACTCGCGAAATTTTCTGCGAATAAGAACTGAATGCACGTGGAAACTCGCAACCTTCAAGGGCATGTCAGTGTCAAGTGTTGAGGCGAGGTAAAGAAGAGAAAATAAAAAAAACTACGGTTGTTTCGAAATCTGGTGCTTGAAGAAGATGGTGGAGGAATCGGAAAGAAAAGAAAGGCTTCTTCTCCAGAGGACAAAAACAGAGAAAGTGGAAGGAGGAGAAGTTAACAAAGTGAATGTGCAGCTGAAATGCGAATGAATGTTGACCGGCAGCTGCTTGCACTGCTGGAAGAAAGTGGGTGTGGAGTAGAATAGCTCCCATGAAAATACATCCAAGTGGAGAAGGTCAAAATTAATGCCCGTGACGCATGCGTTGGCAAGTGGATGGCAACATCATTCACCTAACAACGGATCGTCCAGACGTCGACACTTTCGTTTCGATGAAAGAACCATTCCGTGGGAAAAACGTCGCTACCCTTGACAGGATTCTGCTGAAGAGAGCCAACTTGTCAAATATCAAGAAAAGCGGTTTGCTGATGAGGAGGTGAAGCCCAATCTACACATTGGACAGCATCGGTAACGAAGAATGAAGATTATGTCGAAGACCTTTACATTATTTCGTTAAATAAAGGGTTTGGCTGGATTTGAGATTCGTATGCGAACAGCATATGTGTTGGCAAAAAAGAGAATTTTTACAATAGAATACACCAAAGTTGTTTTTCGGAGACAAAACAGGCACTTGAAGGTGATGGGGTGGTTGCAGATAGGCTTGGAAGTGTAGGCCAGTCTAAGAAGGGCATCTAATCGTATCTGGATATCTGCATATTGTTGGATGTAAGTAGGAATGAGATTCCTTTTCAATCAATAAGACAGGATTATATTTTGCTATCAACTAACTTCGCAGGAATCCTATGGTCTTACTTCTCTGGAAGATGGCAACACCGGAGACAGTTCAAGGCACGGATTAGGAAAATCGTGAAGATTGGAATGTTTAAGCACCACAATGTTTGTCAAGTGAAGAAAAAGAGACATCGTAAATGAACTGTCTTCAGTGTCTGCGAAGAGGATTTGATGTCATTGAGGAGTCCTTTTGGTCAAGGAAGATGGTGGTCGAAATCTCGGAGTCTGACATATTCTGGCATTGGCAGGGAAACTAGAATACCAATCCTTCTGGATGTCCACTGAGTGACGGAGACATTCATATTCTAACAGTGCAAAACCAACGAAGAAGAAAATCAGAATAGATCAAAGCTCGTTACTTTGGAAATATTAAACTCTCCTCATGAGTATGCTGTAAATCTTTTCAGGGTTTCCTTTGAGATTTGGAAAGTTGTCCAAGAGCCCAGCTGAGTGTGAAGAGTGGGGTCGATTTTTGTGATTCCTCATTAAATATACACGTTTTATGTTAATGATCATCTCCATTGTTTTTAGAGTATTGAGAAAGGGGAAAAGAGCACGAAAGGTTGTTGCTGACTTTCATCTCTCTTTGTGGGATGTGCTGAATAAATAAATACCTTCCACAATGTTAAGTAGACATCAAATACTTATGAACGATTGTTAATTCTGGAGCATAAAAGTTGACCATTGTTGGTGAGTATGTGGTACCTTAAAGACTAAAATATTATTAGTATCCTGGCTATTAAGATTCTTCGAATATTCTTCTTTATGTTCCACTGATAATTTCACTGCTGTTCCACTTCTAGCCTCTCTGATGAAATATCACAGGAAACAGTCAATGGGCTTAATAAGTTAATGTACCACGAACTGTGTTTCGGCACCATGCAAGCAGTTTCAGAAGACGGAAACCATTACAAGTAGAACTGGCAAACATTTCTCGATGGCTGCGTCTACCACTAGAGATAGCTATCTCACCTCCCCCCCCCCCATAACAGCAAGAAGGAACCCTGCCTGTTCTATCATCAACACGAGAGGGCTTTCTAGGTTGGTATGGTTAGAGGCTCACTGAGGTTGCCATGGTCACAGGCGAAAACATCTCCAACCGGGCTGGGTTAAGAAAGCTCATTTCAAGTGGACGCTTTGCGAGGATGCCAGTGGTTTGTTTGTGTTCCATTAACCACAAACCACCGAAGAGCTCATCGCAACTGGTGGAGTGAACACGTGACTTGCAGTATAACCAACGGATTGCAAGTTTCAATTCCGATGAATCCCGTTTTAGCCTACAAAGCAGAAGAAATGTGTTGTTTGATCTCCGAGAGAACGAGGAATTGAAGTATTGTCTTTGCAACAGCAGAAAGAGGGTTCTTACAGTGCGAGCAGTGGTCTTGTTTGGGATGCAGTAACAATCACGGGCGCATCCTTTCTCGTGTATATGATAGACATCCGGTAATTGCGAAGGGAAGTACGAACAGCTCCTCCTGGAATCCAATGTGCAACTTCGTTCAGATGCACTTGATCCGGATTTTCTATTTATGCATGGCAATGCCACTGTCCTTAGAGAACGCGGATAGTGGAGGAATATCTTGACGCTAAAGTTATCCAACGGCTCCTGTGACTGGAATGATCGGAAAACTTAAATCCCATCGAATATACACTATCTACCAATAATTGTCCGGCACCCCTATAATTGGAAGTTGTGGAACATTCAGGTTTGTTAGTAACATAAAAACTGCCGTACAGATAGTAGGAAGCAGCATTTCATCGTAGCAATTGAAACCGCGAAGTGGACAACACGATGTGAATTCAGTGACTTCGAGAGAGATGCCATCGTGGGCTGTCACATAGGAGACATGTCCCTATGTGCCATTGCCTCTCGACTGGAGCATCCAAAATCAACGGTTGGCGATGTGATCAACAAACGGAGACGTTCGGGCATCACCAGTGCAGGAAAATACCAAGGGCAGCCGCCAAAAATGAGTGACGGGGACACGGAGGGTGTTAAAATGGGTGGCATGCAAAAACTGGCTAGAATCGGCAGACATTCCACGATGACTTCCAGCGCGCCAGTAACGCCATGGTGAGCACTAACACTCTACGAAAAGAACTCGATGGGTTTCCAAGGAAGAGCAGCGGCACACAAGCCGAACATCACAACAACTAACGAGGCGGCTCGTTTGACCTGGTGCAAAGATAGTGTGAACTGGACAATTGACCAGTGGAAAACGGTGCTCTGGAGAGATGAAACGAAATACACCTGTTTACAGAATGATAGCAGAGTGTGGAGGCATCTTATTGAACGCTTGTAATTACAGCGCGTGTTGTACCCACAGTAAAGTTTGGTGGTGGATGAGTAATGGTGTGGGGTGAATTCAGTTGGTTTGACGTGGGATCACCGGACGTTGTCCGTTGTGTCATGAAGGCAGCTCAGTAACTTGATATTCTGGATAATCAGGTGCTGCCTACACTGCGAAGTTTGTGTGGAACGGAAATGTGTTACCATCAATATGCCACAAAGCTGCAGCTGTTATGGAATGGTCTGAAGAGATGGTGGTAAACGACTGCCCTGGCCTGTGCAGAGCCCTGATCTGCACGGGGGGCGAATTTGAGGGGTGATTGAGGTACGCACGTCCTTCATATGTCGCTGAACTCAGTGCTGCTTTAATGGAGGAATGGAGAGAAATTCCACCTGATGTGTGCCGGATATTTGTGGGAAGCCAAAAGGGTGCAGCAGGTGGTCAAAGCAAAGGTGGACATTCCCGATATTCGCTTGCTGGTATCAGTTGTAAATTTCTAAAGTGTCCGGATAATTATTATTAGACTTTGTATGCCCTTGAAAGTCGCATCGCACGCCGAAACCCACCGCCTGGCGTCGTTGGTGGACTGAAATCTGCTCTGGTGGAAGAATGGGATTCGTTGCCAGACAATCTTGAAGACACCTTTTCACCTACCATGACCCACCGCGATCAAGACGGATGAGCCATTAGACAGCATATTTCGCAGTATTGGTTTCGTAACCATATTTCAGAGCATTTTCTGTTGAATTCTGTAGTAATTCTTATACTGCCCCCTGGGTATTGTCCTTATTCCTATCCGACGTTTCTGGCTCTCTTCTCATCACCCCGTAAATCACTTTTGTACCCCATGAGACCAAATTTTTATTCTCCTTCTTCAACGACCGAACAGACTTTAAATTACACTTCAGGTGAATATTTTAATAAATTAGGTGGTAGGTGATTTTTATCTCTCGGTGTGAAGGTCTATTTATTTTGTATTCGTTTATTTTCTGAGTCAGTCACTCATGACTTTATTATTTCTTCGTTTCTTTCACCATCAAACAGGTCACCTTTTGATCTTTTCTTCCTTTCAGTGGCCATTCATCTTTCCAAGTGGTTCAAATTTCGCTTCTGTCCAGCAGTGGCTGTTGCAAAACCTTTTGTACCAAGTTAGGTTTAAGTATTGAATTTATTAGAGCTGCTATTCATTCATTTATTTATTCTCTTCTTGTAATTTTGACCTTCATATGTAATTCTCCATTCGAAATAAATGAAAGAAATAGAATGTTCTACAGTTTCATTATTTACTGTTATTATCACGTGACCCTTCCAAAGAGTCCAAGTACTCATCGAGGAAGGGCACCTGCTCTACAACTCCGTCTCTACCACTCAATCCACCAACTGACCGCAACTACACCAACGCCATCTACCGCTCATCACCACCACTAGTATTTCTACAGACAATCACAAACATCTATGCACAGGGAGGGATTCGAACCCGCAGCCTTTTGTTTGGGGAGTGGATACGCTAACCACTCAGCGAACCAGGCATGCAATATTTTTTTATTATTTATGATAATTTTGTTCCCCAAGTGGGTCTTGAAGTTTCAAAGAATTTTTTGGTTTTGTGTTGGGATTATCCTTTTAAAATCATCGGCAAAGATGATTCTTTCTAAAGATTTTGTTCAGAATCATAATTGTCTCTTGTTTCTAAGCAAAAAGGGAAAGATGTTGAAATCACTTTAGTATATACATACATATATCAATCAGTAGCGTCTCGTGCCCATTTCGGTTGGGTGTTCTGTTTTGTGTGGGTTATGCAACCCGCGCTACAAATATCATGTGGATTTGACCATATGCATGGGCGTCTGGAGGAAAGTTTCGGGTGGGGGGGGGAATAAAGCTTGGAGACAAATAATTACATCAATAAATTTTTATAGTTTTTGATGTAATTATATCATTATATGAATAAACGTCTTTTAGCATTTTTTTGATGTAATTATTTGTCGATGTAAACTATAAATACATTATTTTCATTTTTCGTCGATTTTAATGATCTTTAATTCTTGGGGGGAAAGTATTGCGAATTAATACAGTTTTAGCACAATTTCATATATAAAATAATGACCGACATATTTTATTAAAAATCAACTAATTAATTAATCCCAAAATCCTAAATTAAATTATTTCAGTTTAAAAGCAAAATAATCACTAAACTAACAAGTAAAATAATATTAAATCACACACACTTATCTTTTACAAATGTATTTTTCTATATAAATTTGTTTCACTATAAATTTACAATTTACGCTTCGCTCAGTGACTCACTAGACACCACAGAGGGCAAACGAACACTGTTCGCTGTTCGCAACAGTAATGAACATTTTTTTCACAAATCAGAAAAAGATGAACCAAAAACAGGAACACGTGTTTTATTGCTGCAATAAAACACGTGGAGGGAATGTGCCTGGAGGAAAATGCTCCATTTCCCCCCCAATCTGTGGATGCCATGGCCGTGTGATTGCGTTTTTATCGATGTATGAGCGTATTGAGAGTGCATAGCGCATCGGGGCTCATCTTAATTGGTCCAATGCAATTAATTGCAGGATAACTTTCAATACTTCCGTGTAGAGTGGGGGAACAATCTGTTTTATGATTGATTAGAAAACAACAATGAAGGAGAATGCTATATTTGGTTGGTATATTTGAAATACTGGAAGACGAAAATATGTGAACCGTCATTTATAAGACATGAGAATAGGAAAGAATAAGTGTGAGTAGAAATATTTTCATTAATGGTAAAGAATAATTAATAATTATTATTTGTGATGTGTGTGTCCTATAAGTTGCACAGTTAAAAACCTTTCAACCTCAACAGATGCTATACTGCACAAGCAAAAAAAAAAAAAACAATTAGCAGTTTTCTCCCAACATCCACTTTCAAATTTTCAGTTCCAGGAAACATGCATCACAGCTGCTTGTAATATAGTTCGCCCACCATTTCTAGATCCCTTCTTGGCTTGGTGCCAAGAATAGTCGATTCATGCTGAAGGGGAGAAAAAAATGAAGGACGTACGAATTGGTCGCCAACATGCGAAATCACGTGCTTTCTTGTCTGTCGCTGTACTAGTACTAGCTTGATTTTTGTTGTTCTCTTTTTGCATTATTTTTTTATTATTAATTTGTATGATGGATCCAGTACAGTCAACAAGTTCTATTGCTACACGTTTCAGTAGCTCTTGCAAAAGAATATTGAATAATGTGCTGACATTCTGCGAAAAAGAATCGTCAGAAGGCCGTCTTCTTGTTCCCCTTTCTCAATTCATAAAACGTGCCAGTGCAATTGCGGGCGTATCGGGGTCGACTGTTAAAAGAATTCGTAGGGAATCAAAAGGTGAAGGTAAGCCAAAATTTAAATCTCCTAAAAAAAAGCGCTAGAGAAAGAAAACCATCGAAACCGTAGCTTTGAATGATTTTGATGTAGACGTTATAAGAAGAGCTATTCACGAATTTTACGTGGTCGAGAAAAGAGTGCCAACTGTTCCGAAATTGATTCCTGTGCTTAAATAAAAAATTAATTTTCCTTGGAAAAGAGAAACATTAAGGAAATACTTCATGAAATCGGATTTTGTTTTAAAAAGTCCCAGAATAAAAGGAAATTTATCATGGAGCGAAGTGACATTGTTTTATGTAGAACGCAGTATTTGCACGTATTAACACTCTACGTACATTTTTCCAACTGTTATACAAGCAAAATAGTTACACTTTAAAAACAGCAATGTTCGTAAAAGAAAAGCTAAATTTTCCGATGTAATAATAAACAAACTCAGTTTGTTTATTATTACATCGCAGAAGACAGACTGATTACCCTATTATCGAAATGGATTCTCCTTTTTCTGACATGCGCAGAAGTGTCGAGGGACCTCAAATCGGTGGGCGAACTATACAACCTTCGGATACAGAAAGCGCTCAACTCATGACAAGTGACAACGTTCAATTGGATTGGTCGACCCAATAACTAATCACAGACGCTAGGTGTTGGGGGACTCAAAATGTTAGCTCACCCACCCCCGCCTTCTCAGCAGTTTAAAAATACTACAAAGTTAAGAATTTGACCCGTTGAGCCCTCTTTACCTCTTTTCGAAGGGCTCAAAGGTGTATGCATTTTGAAAGCACACCCGGGCTCTCAACGCGAATATGACGCAATGTTTACGAGGCGAAAAGTGCCTTCTTCATGAAGCACCAATGCGTTTTTACCTTCGTGAAGAGGACAACGAAGGGCATTAGTATATTGTGTTCAATTTTAAGTCTGCAAACAATTCGGGAAACCTTTAACGGAAATAAATGCAAAAATATAATATCGGTGATGCTGATATTTCTCGGATGAGCACCGCACATCTAGCATACCGGGAATATTCACCCCTGATATACAATTTCGTTTACCGCTTAACCATTTGTGGCCTATTTCTTTTTTTTTATTTTAATAAATATTTTATTCTTTATCTTTTTTTATTTCAATAATAAAAAAGAAAAATCTGCCCCATATTTTCTTCATTTTCATCACATTTAATGGGATAATGAAATTCCACATTTATTTGTAATAAATTCTTCACTCAATTCTAGAATTTCATTTCTTTCCATATTTTTATTGCCCTCTTCTGTTTCTATTTCTTCACTTTTTTCCCTTTTTCTTTTATAAATTCTTTGCTGAAACATCCGCTTCGGATTTGGATCGTTTAATAATCTGGTTTTGCTAAGAAATGCATCCTGCATGTCTTCACTCCCTGTCGCCCCTTGGGGTGGTTTTTAATCCTTACTTTAAAATTCAAGAAACGTTTTTTCCATCTAAAATAAAATCTTTGTAATTTATTTCCATCCTCTTGCTCAGCAGATAAATTTATCGACATCTTCGAGTTTAAGGAGGAATTCGTTGCTTTAAGACAGTTCTTGCTTTCACTAAGCCCTCCACATATTCCGAAATGATTACCTTTTTTTATCTTCAATTCTTGTATTTAAATCTCTTGCATGATAATGCAAGAGATTTAAATACAAGATTCTGCTTTAATGAGTTCACTTCTCTCTTTACTGGCTCATAACCCAATTACTGTTAAGCATGTTTATTTTTAATCTAATCCGTGTTTCTCTTCCTTTCCAATACAATTATGGACACAAATCCTTATCCCCGCTTGGCTACTGTCTCTAATAGTTACGAAGAATATTATAAGAAAGTTTCACTCTTCGTGGTTCCTTTTAATTTCATCTTTGTTTCCATAATATTGATGTTTATCCATCCTGCTCTATTTAATATTGAGTCTGCTTCTTTATGTGCTGCTCCTCTCGCATTCAAGCAGCAAAATGTTGAATGCATTTCGTCGTATTCATTTCGTGTTAGCATTTTTTCATTAAGGGTCATGTTAGGCTTACAGAACGTTTCGAGAAACGTTGCAGTTGCTTAGCAGTATATGGAGATGAGGGGGGAGAGGGGATGGTCCTCAAGTTGGTCTAGGTTCGAGGTTCATTAGCAGGGCACCCTCTGGTTCAGGATTCCGATGAAAGTGCTTCCCTATCCTCTACGGAAAGGTTCTCTCTTTCTGGTTTGCCAAGATCTTTTTCCAGCGAAAGGGCAGCATTTTCCAACTGCACTGCGCACGCACCTGACGTGACCGGACCTAACAGATTATAAATACTTCTATCAATACGGCCTCCGTAGAGATCAAAAGACTATCAAACACTGATTAAAAGGAGCAAATACCGAGTTGTTACTGCAGTCATTGCAAGCCAGAAAATTTGCACAATTTGAGTGTCGTGAACAATACGCAACTTGTATCCAAACGTTCGCCATTCCCTACGTATTCTGCTCACAATCGTCTTAGTAGAATATATCTCCATTTACATACCCCCTCGGGTTGTACTCCAGATTTGTGAAAACCATCAAATCTTCCTCTCTGTTCTGCGCAGTAACCTTTCTTTGTAGGCGGATTAACAACTTTTCACTCGACAGGGATTCTGTGAATTGTCTTTCTTTGTTTTTAAGACGACAAAGTTCTTCTTAGGACTTGCAACACGCGTGTTTGGTGTCAGCCTTGTCATGAGGTCACTTGACGACAGTATTATTATGTACGGAGCCGCAGTCGCTAGACACAAACGCAGATGTAGTTGACACTGGAGAACAGTCGCGATCATTAATTGCTACTGTCAAAGGCAGTGCTGCGTGACGAACATCTCGCACAACCTCACACTGGCGATTACATCTTCCAAAGAGGGAGGGGATGAAGACCTCGTGGATGCACCGAAAAATCATCGATTGCTCATTCATCACCTTAATTACTCTTCTAATCGCAGTGGGCGTTGAAGTTCGAATTCCCACGGAGGAGGGAAGTTAAGGGGCTGGTCTCTTTAGCGTAACTGTTGAAGTGGAACTCTCGACTATCTCGTAAAAGATAAAAAAGGATTTGTGTCCATCTTCTCTTTCTTGTGGTGATCGTTTCCAGTGAGACTGCGCAGCTGAGTTACAAGAAAGGCGTCCAACAGGAATCTTCGTAGGTTCCTTGAAGCACAGTATAACAATACAAGTAGGATTACCACAACTTTAAGAAAAGAAGAAAATCAGAAGGAAAACGACAGAAGACAAAGGAATTCTGTAAAATTCACTTTGACAGAAGTTTAGCGAGAAATTAAAAAGCGATTGTTTTGGATACGGCGCACCAGGATGACGAGAAGATAGGAAGAAAGAAGAAATACGTTGCAGAAAACTAAAAATCTGTTGATTTCTATGGAATCCTCTTAAGATGGTAGAAGATTAGAATAAGAAGAACAGCATAAGATCAAATGATTAAAGTAAGGCTAAATGGATCCTTTCGGTAGTCTGTTGGTCAGCTGTGTTTATTATTTGGCTATTTGGGCACATTATGGCAGAGGCCATTTGACTTATACACTCGAGGTACTAGAAAGCGGACAGATGAAAAAAGCAATACAAGTGAATAAGCATTATTATTAGCAGTAGTAGTAGAAGTGGTGGTATTGTCATTCTGTCATTGTTAACTGTAGATATTTTTATAAATCATTCACTAACAAAGCCCACCGAAATGACCCTGACAATCTATTCACTCATTCACCACACTCCAATTTACTTACCGCTGTACCACTTGTGTTTGGATACGAAATAAATAAAACCACACTCCGAGCCAAAAATCTAGTCCTCACTCCCTTTCTAACTTCCAGGATGACCTCTAGTTTCCCCCACATTATTCGCATACTGAAATGTTTCCTCCACATCAATCCCATAAACTCCGCTAAGCAACTTATGTCTCCATCGTATCTCGCTTTATCCGCAGATCAACCAGTTTCTGTAACCCACAACTCTTCAATCTCTCCTCATATGGATTCATCTCATCCCCATCCCAAGAAACCCAGGCTTCCAGATGTGTCCAAAATAATCCAGATCAGGTCTTTTCAAAGCCTTATAAAGTTCAATATTAACTTTCTTATCTCTACCTATCGGGGTGTTCTTCAAAACCCACGTATTCCTATGAGCTGCTTTAGCCACTTTCGCAATATTCCTTCTGAATTTCAACTCCCTATCCACCCACACCACCAAATACTTGACTATGGTCCATGATTACAGTTGCATCAATATGGTACACATCCGCTAATACTTCCATTTCAAAATGGAAATTACACTTTGCCCCATTCAATTGGCATCCATTCTTGTTTACCCAGTCTGTTAAACTCATGCTGTAAAATATGAACATTATTTTTGTTGACGAATGCTCCACTTAATTTTGGATTGTCTGCAAACAACTGAATATTTTCCTTCCTCTAATTTCCTATATCATTAATAAACAAATTTAATGGCAGAAGCGCAACTACAGAAGTGCTCACTTCTACAGGAGTGTGCTCCTCTGTAGGCTATTCTCTGGTATTCTCCATCGACGAATCTCTTATCCACAACATCAGCTTCGTGTCCATTCCCATTGGATGTAACTTGTCTGTCAGGATTGCATGCGATATTCTGTCAAATGCCTTGACAAGTCCAAGGGTTGATAAGAATAATTCAGTCATTCAATCATTCAGTTGTTCTTATTTTTCTTCATCAAAAAAGGGAAAGAAATGATCCCGTTTGTGACCGTAACAGAGTGCATTATCGTAGGGCGTAATGTTCTTTGGCGTTTCAAGTTCACATTCGCGGAAGGGAAGCCGCTTTCTAAAAAAAAATCTCCGTAATGTTGACAAAGTTCATTCGACGCGACTGATTTCCCAGAGATTCAGAATGAAAGAAAAGTCAACGATATCCATGTTATCGGAGAGTAAAGCTATAACGATTTTAAAAATCTTGTGTTATACTTTTCCATTAAGCACATTTCGGAACTCTAACTCACCTGATGTCGTAAGACAACACCAAAGTTAATTGTAAGATGTCCACGTAAGAAAAAAGCGAAGTCGTATTCACTTCATGCGCTGTTTAACATTTCATTCTCTTAAATTTTTAAATTTATACTTCAAGTGCCAGAGGTACACCGTCTGATCGCATCAAATCCTGGACTGTTTTTTTGTTGTTTATTGAGTCGCGAATACTTGAAGGGTGTGCGAAGGAGACGCCGCGCAGTTTTCTCGCTAAACTCGGAATAAAAAGCATCTTCCTGAGACGAGTGAAAGGTGTGTCGGCCGATTGTGGTTTAGTTTTCCAGTAAATAATAAAGATATTTGGGCTGCGCTCTGTCTTTTCCTTCTTGGTGGTAAATGATTTTCATCCACCGATGTGTTAGCGCCGACATCCCTGAATGAAAACTTGATTCAGCCTGTTTGAAACAAAATCCCCGTGATATTTCATGAATGGGGTTAATGTCGAATTATGTCACTTTTGATGACAGCAAATGCACGAGGGATTTGCAGTGTTTCTTAGAAGAGATAATAAAAATGAAACGAACTGTTTTTAGAAAGAAATAAAAGATCAGTCTTCTTTAAATTTGTAGTCTTATTGCACATTTATCGTATTTATAGTTTAAACGAACAGCACACGCATTTAACGAGATGTGTCTTGTTGATTCTTACACGCAAAATGGGGTCGCCTCTTGCAACACACTGGAGCGATGAAAGGCGACCTGAAATCTACGCTGTAAGAAAACGTTTCGTCTTTAAAAATAATTTAACAAAACGTGGAAACGAATAAGACTATGACGGGAAATTTTCTGTGTTTGTCTTTGTGTTCATCGGCTGTTTTCTTGGTTTTAAATGAGATGGGCCGAGTCTCAGAAAAAAAAAAATCTCACTCGATCGATCATGTGAGACTAAAATAGCTGAGCTTCCGATAAAAAGTCCTCGCGCTGTTCCACCTTTCTTTTCCCATTTTTCAAAGAGATTCGAATAGTCCTTGCTTTTCACCAGAGGGCGCATGTCATTCTTTCGGGTTATGACGAACACTTTGGGGAGGGGGATGATACTTTTTTTTTTTTTAACGTGCTTGTGTTGGCAAACAATACGTCAACACCAGACACCAGAGAATTCTAAACATGAGAAAAGAAAGCAAAGAAATTTGGAAAACATTGGAAAAATTCAATGGGATTTTTTTAATCGTGTTTAAACTGGACTTCGCCCTAAGCGGTATTCAAACGTTTTACCCATAATTAAATCACGTGAGGGCAGAATGGAATGTGAGTTTTTTGGAATATCCCAGAACCCTTCTCGGAATGCCCCAACAGGGGACCGACTTGAAGAAAAAAAATCTCTCCCCGATATTCTTGAGACTCTTAAAAAAGGGTACAAAGATTGGAATCTTCTCCTGTTGTGAAACGATTCTGTATTTAACTTTAAAAGGTTTTACTTTTCGGGTGGAATGTTGCGAAAATTAAGTACGAAGTGGAAATAAAAAAAGAAAAACTTCGTTCGTTCTATTTCTGTTTCAATTTATAATTTTTTTAAATAAAAAAAACGATTCTCACACGAAGAACCACCCTGTTTCTTGTGAGGACATCTCCTTACGAGAGTCATTGTAAGGGTTTTTGGAAGGAGGAGGAGGGTGTTGTTACACTGTTCGCAACTCATCAACGTTTAAGATGTTTGGTTTGTTGGCAAGAAAACGAAAAGTGCTCAAGTGACGTCATTGCAGAAAGAGGAATTTCTATCGATGTGGTATTGACTAATTTTTAATTATTTTTTTACTTTCTTCATTTCATCAAAGAGCGCGTGCTAAAACTGCTTTCTTCATGTTGTGTTTGCACAACATGAAGAAAGCGGACGTGGGTACCACCCACGTCCGAAGCCTTTCCTGTCGATGTTGTAAATACAACTACAGCAGCACTCTGAGAGAGAGAGATTTTCAATGACATTCCAGTAAACAAGAAACGAGTTTCTTCCCTACCATCGCTAACTGTCCCCGTTCGCGGTTAGGGAGTCTCGCCACGCTCGAAACGGAGGATGATATTCGATTCTCTTTCTTTCTTTCTCTCTCTCTCTCTCTCTCTCTCTCTCTCTGCGATCTAAGGCTAGTCCAGCCTGCTGTCCGTTGAGTCACGTGTCTTCGTCATCCAGTTGGATGTGGTGACGTCACGACAAAAGCAGCGGGGAGATGGGTAGAAGTGTCGCGAGCATCCCCACGTATTTGGTCTCTCCGAGCTTCTCGGTGAGGTGATGTTTGGTAGCGGAGTGGGAGACAGTGTGCGCTGAAGCCGACATGCGATGCACATGAGGATTCTCAAGCCCGTGGTGGCTTTTTTGGCCGTCTGGAGACGGAAAAAACGCTGAGAAATCGGTGAGTACTCGATTTGCATTTCTTCTCCTTACTTGAAACGCCACTCTCGGTTTCCAGTGAATTCTCCCCTTCCTATAATGAATCGTTTCCACTGCTGTGCGAGGAAAGTGAACCGCTGACTTGATAGAACGAAAGAAGACGTCGAATTTCTTCGTGTGGCAAACACAAATCGGAATATCGGCACAAGGTTGGAACTGCTGTGCAACCTCTTACTCGGTTTCTGATTCGTGTATTAAAAGGCAGCGGATTAATAAGGGGAAATCACTGTAAGGGGTGGGACTACAATGCTCTTTTGGAATACGCAAAATGAATTCAGCAGGCGGTTTGCAATCTGCGAAATGCACCTTTTAAAAATGTTATTTGGAATGCGAGGGATTCTATGCGAAGAGGATTGAGCGGGATTAGATGGAGGGGTGGTCGGAATTTGAATTTGGTCGCTGCAGTACGCGACCGTTTGTGAAGGTGCTCGTACATAAATTCCCTTGTTACCACCGCCCTCATTTGCCTATTAGGAATGGAGATGATATTTCGACATCTGACTCACAGATGGCGCTCTCTGATAGCTTGAATTTCATTTGCGTTCAACGAAAAAAAGTTTAAACTTACGGCTGACCCATACGTGGAGCTTAAGAGATCGGCGATTTGTCTGCAGCGTTTATTTTATATTAGGTATTTATTTGTGTTCCCAAATATACAGCACTTCCTACAGAAATACTGAAATTCCACTAAAAATACTAAATGTACAAAAATGTTCCACTTCAACCGTGGCTATCAGTTTATTTTGGGCTCCTTCAAAATGTTAATTGATTCATGCCATCCACATTACTTAATTCAAGCTCCGTCAGTTCGAATGACCCCTCAAGAAAGAAGTTGTGAAGTCCACATTGGATTTAGTGTCCACCCTTGTCTTTCATTCCATGGTTTATACGACGTATCGTGCTCTTTTCTCTCACATTTGGAGTGTTGCAGGAAACAGTTAAAAGTACGTGAGGTTCACGGAAATTGTGATTCATCGGAGAACCGGAAATGATGTCACTGAGCATGTACATTCTTGCCCACTTCCATGCTAACTGAAATGCACATTGATGTGGTTTAAGACGAAACAAAAGAGTAAAGCAGTTTCCTGAATCATATGCGTTCGATTTTAACTGAATAGCCGGCGCTGGTGTAGCACAGTTTCCTTCATTGTTGCAGTTGAAGAATAAAATTGGAATATTTGCTGTTTTTGAAATGCACGATTTTCGGCTGCTCTGTGTGAATAAAACTGTGGCTTGTGCAACGACTAAAAGTAATTAAAGGATTTCAGCTTTTGTTATCGAATCCCCCCCCGCAGAAGTTTGCAACAATAATGAGGGCTAATTGGGGTTACAATTAATGAGAAATGAACTGATCGAATGTATCGTTTATATGCAGTGGACAATCAAGTCCTTCTCCATATATTTGACAAGCAACCTCGCCCCTAATTATAGTGGATGCGGGTTTGGTTCATTTCCTGATAAAAGTTCGTTTCACTGTGAGGTTTGAGCACATCTGGGAAAGAAAGAAAAGCAACTCTCTTAGCTTAGCTGTAAACTCAGTTTCAATCCTTTTCTAGTCTTTGTTTTGAATGGCATAAAAAGCAGCTCCATCTATGGAGGAGGTGACGAACTATATGCATTGTCACACCAAGTTAATAAATAAAATTTTGAAAAAGCAAATCATAGTACGTGATTGCGGTTGCAAACATCAACGAGTATGGAAAACATTCAAGCGATTTGGGATTCGTTCTTTGCAATGCGAGTATTCGAAAAGCACTTCCGATTAAAGCGGTTTATATCCTGAAATCGATGCTGTTTGGTGTTCATCTGTTCAATTAGAAAATTATGAAAATAAAAACGTATGTTTGTTGATATTCCATTTCTGCTATTTGTCGTATGCTTTACGTACTGTTTCTGCTGGTTCACAATTGTAAAAGCAAACAGAAATTTCAACTTTCCCGAATTGATTGGAAAATTTTCGTACAAACGATATATCTCACCTCCCGAACATCAAGCCCCCCCTCTATAGAAATTGTGACTAATTTTAAGGAATCTTCCCTTCAGGAGACAACAAAGCCTCAAAATGACTGATGTGCGTGGATGTTTCTTGTCGTTCTCTCATTTGCATTTTCGTACAGTTTTTTTTTAATGGAATCGCGCGGTGGTGTAAATGTTTTCTTAGGAAAGCCACCTCCTCCCAATTGATTTCAACACACACAGAGAGAGAGAGAGAGAGAGAGAGAGAGAGAGACTCGAATTTTAGCGAAGGTTAATCAACTGTCCTTCAGATGTGTTACATTCGCTACTTCTTTTTTTTCTTTTCGTTTGTGCAAAGGAGACTTGGGAATTCTTCACTGCTTTTGATAAAACACACCGAGGAAAGGATATTGCGTAACATTAAACAAGAAACAAAACAAAGAAGAAATTCATACTGATAGAAGAATATTTCAACAGTAAAGAGAGAGAGAGAGAGAGAAAAAAAAAAGCGCCTCTCTGGCGTAGTGGGCAGCTGGGATGCAGTTTGGTTGAACAAGACCGGAGAGATCCAATCTCACTGGTACAGGGACATTTACAAGCGCCTTACAGCTCAATGAGACTCGAACCAAAGCCCCCCCCCCACACACGCACATTCGAAGCATTTGTTTTTGCATTTTTTTTAAATTCTTCTTTTCTTTTTAATGTCGCGTATTTCCGAGTGAGTTGACGTTTCTCGCGTGAGGAACCTTGTGATGGAACAAATAAACCAAACCCCAATGCGGAAACGATTTCCCCTCTAGAATTCAATCTCTTTTTCGCAAACAGAATCTTGTTTTGAAATGAAGATGATAAGTTCAATCAGCCTTTTCCAATCAGAAGGCGTTCCCTCATTGGAACGACTTCAACTTTCTGTGGAAAAGCTCGCTTTCCAACATGATCCGCATGTTCGTGGCTTTTCTGTTGTTTTTCAGCACGTTGCATCTCGTGATCACAAGTAATCAATCTGTAAATCCGAGATTAAATTTTCCCTCTACCCTTAGGCGTTCTGTTTCTCCCAAATCTTCAGAAATCACCTTCGTTCTATTCAGCGTCGCTTCAAGTTTTATTTTTTTATTTTTTATAAACCTTCTGCACATTCGAACTGTGTGTGATGCAACGAGATTTTGCTAATTTCATTCATCTTGATGTTTCCACATAGTCAGGACATCCTGTTCTAGAGAGCAAACACGAAAATTTTCAACCCACTTGAGACGCTCCGATGAGTATGGCTGTGAACTCACAAAGGGAGATGAAATTCTTCTCCCACCAAAACCATTCTGTCGTCATCAGAATGTCAAACGAGTCTGGCGTCATTCTAAGGAAGACAAAACTTCGAGTTTTCTCATTGTAATTAGAGTTTTGATTGTGGTGTTGGGAGTGTATTTCCTACAGACGCTCAGGCTTTTGGTCTCGAAACCAGGCTAGAAGAGCGTACAGAAAAAAATAACAGACGTAATCTACTAACATAGTAGCTTAATTTGGTTGAGCGGTACTTAAGAGTCACATAGAAATAAAACAAAGAAAAGAATAAAATAAACAAACGACTGTTTGCATTAATTTATCATCAATAACTTGTTTCAATGGCCTGGGGGTTGAATCCCGTTTAGAATGCCAAGGACCTTCATCGGGGTTGTTTGATAAGATGAGTCCTTCGGTCTCATGCGAGAGTGGAGTGGGTACGAAGGCAGTTTCGACACAGGAATATGATTAAAGAATGCGACTGCCATCTTATCTTAAAATTATATTAAGAAATCCAATACATGTAGATCGACATCCATGGGCCTGTAAACACCACTGATTATTATTATTTTCTTCTCCATTCACGTACCTATAAACATTATACAAAAACACAAGAACCCAACTAAGGACTAAAATTAGGAACTCGAAAGACTACTTTCCGTGCCAATATAAAGCAAACACGGTCTACACTTTAATGAACTGTTAAGTCAAATAAAAAAGGAAATCCTTACTACATTTTTATCACCAAAAATTTGGTCAAGATAAGTTCTGGTTTTTATCGTATCTTTTGGTTCTTAATACCACTCGCAGAATCCTTTAACTACGCATTCACAAACATCATACAACGCAAAATAAGATACTTTTCCCATTAGGTCCATCACAAAACCATTAATCCAAAGTCGACAGCAAACCATGCACTTTCCTCCTGCATCCAAATTGGAACTAAAAGATGCTCTCCCACAATTAAAGCAAAATCTGTCTCTCTCCCTCTCTCCCTCTCTCGTATAGTTTAAGTAACTTCACATTCTTCATTGAGTTCGAAGGGACGTCCAGCTGGGTGGAAATCCACAGTCTGTCGATCCTTCAATGGTGAACAGACGATGGAATTTCTAGATTGCATCCCTCATAAAGTGAATCTGTGTAACTCAGACTGGATCAATGCACTAATTTAGAGACATCAATTTTAAAGGGTTTACTATCATTTATAACTATACTGGTTTTCATAAATTAAGGAACAACGAGAAAAAATACGATCAGGTCAGGTGGAAAAGTGTGTGATGAATTTGTGTGCTATTCAGTGAAAAGTTATACGATGTACGATGTGAAAGAAATGCTCACAAATACGATAAATAAATAGCGGACTGGAGCTCAAAATGAAATTGTCAAAATGCGTTAATAAGGAATGTGGGGATTCCTCAGCAGTGCAGTGTTCACAACGACAACGATGTTTCGTGCTGCTTTTAGTGGTTTCCAGGACACTAACACACAGCTTCTGTAAAACTCTTCTAAATCCCTCAAGGTTTGGAAGACGGAGGTTGAGAGCAGCACGACGTCTAAGAACAGCACCAGGACATACTCAATAGGATTATGCTCAGGAGACCTGATTTGTCAGTGCATACATTCGATAGACACTTCTACAACAGCAGTTCGTAAGCAGCGAGTGTGAATAGAAGAGGAGTGTTAAATCTCGACTGGAAGGCTTGGGGAAATCAGTATTATAATGTTATATTTAAGAGTATTATGATTATATACAATATTATACATAGCCTCCGTAGCTCAGTCGGAATAGACGAAGCCCGGAAAGACCTGGGTTTGATGTCCATCAATGATGCGAGGAACCTTCATCTGTCTCTTTCGACTAAAATTGAATTGCCGGTCTAATAGAAGGATTGGGGTGTTTTATCCCGGAAACTTTGGTTTTTCGTCCCTCACAATAGACAAACCGTCCCCTTAAACCCACTCTTCTACAGGCAAAAAAATACTACTCCCCCCCCTCCAAAAAAAAAGTCGGTTGGGATCGTGTGCGTAAGGTAGTTTCATCTAAAAAAAGGCGACCCCAAATAGATAGATTAAGAAACAAGAGGGAGAAGAAGTTAGGTATATCTTGGGTGATTGGCCACGTGCTCTATTTTCGCCTCTTAAAATGCACAAAACACTTGAAAAACCAAAGCAGAATTCACGTGATCACATTGATACAAACAGCTGAAAATGAAGTTGGAAATTGATGAAATATTTCATTAAAATCAGCGCATGTTTGGTCTTTTGTTTAGAAATTCAAACACGAACAGCAGCCGTTAGGATATTGAGTGTCGAATAAAAAGAAGTCAGACAAATAATTAAATACCGGAGAACTCATTTATTTCAAAATTAAAAGTTGATTTGTAGCTAACTGCACTGGCTACAAGCACGTGGTTCGTTACAAGGCACGATACACTTTGCCTATGGGGGGGGGGGGGTCTGTCCATTTCTTTTTGCGAAGCAGTGTATTTCTTTCTCTGATTCCTTTCTTCATTGTGTTATGCGAGAGAGAAAGTGAACGAATAACTAAATAAACATCAAGCTTGGACGTATTTTTCAAAACATAAACATAGAAAAAGGTTGATTCATGAAAAAAAGAAAAAAGAAAAAAACCAGCTGCCAATGCGGTGCGCTCGTATGATTCCGAACTAATTTCAGATTCCTCCTACAAAGCTGGGATTTCTTATTCTCTTTCTTACATCAATCACACCTCACTTTATTAAATCTTTTCCTCATTTATATTACGAAAATTGATTACGAAAGCAATCTCCGGAAGATCCTAATTCAAAATAAATATTTCCCGCAAATTGAAGACCACGTTAACGAACCCATTTTGTCGCAATGTTTTTGTTCTGTGAGACATTCAAAATGTCGAGGGGGTCGGTGTTGTGTGAGCGAGTAATTCAAATCGTCACAAATGTGTATTTTAATTGGGTTTCGGACGACTCCTGGCTAATTATTTATTTTTTTAATTTGCTTAGCAAGAATCGAAGGTCACCTATAAAAACGCCAATTCTCTGTTGTCCAAAAGGTCGACCACGTGCGTCTTGCACGCACTCAGCAGCTGAATCCTAAATCGACATTCCCCGTGGGAAGTGGGGCTTCTTCACACGAGTTCTTCAGACGGGCTTCCTTCGCACCGCGAGGCGCGTAAGTGAACACTCAAAGGCATTCATTCTCAGGAGAGTTCTCAGGATGATGTCTTCGTTTCTTGTTTTATTTCTTTGATAAAAGCTTATTAAAGAAGCAAAATAAACACGTTTTCCTCAGACAAGTGATGCCTCGTCGCAAACCAGTGACTCGTACAGACTCATCTGTTGCTTTCTTCAACACATTAAATGCTTGCGACTTTTTTTTTAATCTTATTAAAAGGAGTTTCTCGTGAAGTTCGGTTTAATCAACAGCACGATTTGAACAGCAATAAGAATGCGAATGACGAACAAACTTCGCATCTCCTTTGCAGTGGGAGTGAAACCCAGCACCATCTGCTGGTTAAGCCGGCTTACTTATGACTGGAAAAATAAGAACACCCCCCCCCTCTCCTCATCATCATCTGATAAGCTATTATGCGCTTTTATACTCAGATAATTCAGTAAAAATTCAAGTGAAAAAAAAAATTAAAAACAGCGTTTAACATTGACAAAAGAAGTGGCTTCCGTTACGAACGGGGAAGTCCCCACATAATTTTATAAGGGGGAAAAGTTTTATAGAAAACAAAATGCCGAATTTGACGATATAAATTCTGCAAAAGTAACTCCTTGAAAGACGCCAAAAAAGAGTCAGACAAACTTCATCTTTAGTAACAAGTAATCTCCAAATTGATCACACGTCGTAATTTTTCCTTTACGATTACTTTTAATTAGAAAAATAACCAAAATGATCGGTTACAGACGGATATAAACTTTCCCGAATAACGGAATTGGTATGCAGTGAAACAACATTCACGTTTCAAAAATTTGCTATATGTTAGGCGACCTGTATTCTGCGGACCTAATAATCCCCACACTACACTGCAGAAAGCATGAAATAGACACGCTTCACATCAACTGAATTCAGGACCAAAGGAGGTTGGTATTGTTCATACACGAATCCCGTTGTGTTGGTATTGGTTAGGGGTGCTTACAGAGAGTAAGCAGGGAGCAAGCTTCCCGTCTCCATTCGGTCTTTCAAGCGACAGTAAAAGTCAAAGAAGTCATTTCGAATTCTCACCGCTGAGTCCGAGAGCACTTCGACCCAAGTCCTGTTAATGCGTTTCGAATAACTTGAATTCACTCCAAGCGACACTTCTGTCATTCCAATGCCACAAATCCTTTCTGGAGTGGAATTTTTAGTGGGGATTGCATTCATTCCTCGCGCAGCTGTCCACGTTTTGTACGTAAATCTACGTGCGAAAGGTCACATTTGATCGTCTTTTTGCTACTGCGAAAATACTCGCAACGGAAGTGAACTTGCGAAAATTAACCATAAAATAACGATGGTGTTGAGGGGGGGCGTATTTAAAATCTCCTGAATGATATTTCAGATTCGAAAAGATGCCGTAATGCTACCATTCCGGCATTCGTTTTTAACCAGCGATTTTCTTTGGAAGCGAAGATAGAAGCAGAAAACGTTTACTCAAAATGAATCTACAAAACCAACGAACCAACAAGAAGTCCTTTTCAATCTCATTCCAGTATAGAAAAAGTTTTTGAATATGTTTCGGTCACGACCAGTGGCCTCATTAACACCACACTTCATCTGGAAAAACAACATGAAGACATTCTCATGAGGAAAAGCAACCAAATGTCAAGGAACTCTAAGAACAAACTGCGTCAATGTAGTTAAAACTTCGCATGAAGAAATGCAAACTTTAAAAACGAAATGATCTTTTTAAATAACTCTTTAATTAAACCACTGCAAGCATTTCTTATCGTGTGTAGACCGGCAAGCGATATCCTGCACTACGACTCGGAGATATTTTCTACTTCCACCGGATCCTCTTAATAACGTCATTTCCGTTAACTGAAAATCGTTCGGAGACTTCGATGCAGCGTGTTGGGTGTCGTTCTCGTCCTCAAGTGTGAGAAATCATAATTAATTGGGTATCTTTCGTTAACTGTGATCTGACACGATTTGACTTTGTAAAGATATTGTACGCTAGCCGCAGGTCATTCCACGGAGCGAATGAAGACGGAAATCTGTCTCGACCCAAAGCATTGGAATCGGCTCTCTTCATCCCTCAATAAAGCAAGAAAACAATCTTCCCTTCAATTCCAGCAACGAAGCGATGCTTCCAAGTGGCCTTATTACGAAATCATCGCTCTGCACTACAAACAGATGTTGGGTGAGTTCAAGTCTCTCATCGGTGGACTTTTCAGTATAAAAGTGGTGCTCCGATTCTTCAGAGAGAGAGAGAGAGGGAGAAGAGGAAAAGCGACAGATTGAGTGATATTGTAAAAGCGGAGAGAAAGAAAGACGCCTCATTTGATCAGTTTTAGCTGCTGACCCACGAGGTGCTTTTAAATGGGTGGTTTGAGTTTCCCCTCATTAAAGGAAAAGTCCCAAAAGGAAACAAAAATGCACTGGAAATCAAACAGGAATAAAGTAACAAAACCAAAACAAAGGCGTACATTAAAAATACTACACAAATAAAAAAATACGAAATAAACCGGTTTTCAATAATTACGGGAACAAACTGGGATGAGACTTGGCCCTGGAGATTCCTTCCTATAAAGGGCTGAGGACTACAGCATGTTGGTCTTCGCAGACCGGCTATTTATACTGTAGTTGTTCCGGAATTAGCCGAAGTACTCAACTCCATCTATTCAGTGATTTCCATACAGTTGAAATAATACCCCTCTAGCACCACCTCCCCCACACTGTCCAGCATGGTCATTCCTCCAAAAATAAGGGAGGAAATTTCCAATAAAGTATGTAATCAGAATGCCTGATGGGTGATTAGGTGACAATGTTTTCCTTATACTTCCAACAGGGATTGTATATAAAATATGAGATTTTAAGATGGGTAGGGCGAACCCTTCCCACAAGGGGAGATGAACGTCTGAGTACCTGTTGTTTTCCTGTGACAAAAGAAATTAATCGAATCTCTGTCAATCACTTTATTCTACGCGTCTGTGACGTTATTTGTGTGTAGCAACCTTTGCAATCATAACTGTTTTAATCGCTGTTGTATGAAAGATAACTCAGTTTAAAAAGTACAAGCTTTTCACCTCAAGAGGTGAGGGGTTTTTTGAGCTGTCAGCATTCGGGCCACATCTGAATCACACAAAATTGATATTTGAACTTTGATAAGTGTTTGAAACAACAACAAGATTACTGACTTGATGGGTGAAGCCAACATGCTTTTCATATTCTCCTTTATCTGTAGAGAAACTTGGGGGTGAGGGGTATTGTGAGCTTTATGCTCGACCTTTGGTGGCCGTGGAATCAGTTGTTTTCAGCCGGGAGCATGATTGTCTTGGGTCTTTTGTGTTTGCAATAGATTGCTTCCTTGTAGTTGGAAGCTTCTCTGACTCGAGGGTTTGGCTGCGTACTTGCCTTCGAGAAGAACTTTTCAGCTAAGTCATGAAGGAAAACGGAAAGATGTATGGAATTCTGGTTTCTGGGTGGATTTGGTTGTTTCTAATAAACCATGGGGCATTCCAGTATCATCCGCAGCCACTTAGTCTGTATTCTACAGCAATTGTAGAAGGTTCGAATTCGAGGTATGGCTCCATGCTGGGAGGCGTATGTGATTACAGGGCGTATCACCATCTGGTACAACACTAGCTTGTTTCGTGTATCTAGTTTGCTGACGCGGTTGATCATGGGGTAGAGTTCAGCTATGGCTTGGAATATCTTTGCACCTATGAGTTTGATGTGACTATTAAATTGCAGTTTTTTGTCGAGTACTCCGAGATATTTAGTTTCTGTCTGCCCTGAAATCTTTTCTCCGATGAGCTGCATGTTATCATTGATGGAGGCTTTTCTTCTGGAGAACAGTATGCCTGTGCTTTTGTGGGAGTTTAATTGGATCCTCCAATTGGAGAACCATTTCTTCAGTGTAGTGATACTGTCCTGGAGTCGTCGGATTACTAGGCGGGGGCGGAGAGATCATGCTAGAATTGCCGTGTCATCTGCGTATAGGACTGTGATGGTTGTCCTCGGGTTTTGTGGGATGTCCGCGATGTATACCGCGAACAGTAGGGGGACCAACAGGGAGCCCTGTAGAACTCCTGTTAGGATTTTGCGCCTGGTTGAAACTGTTTCTGTGATTTTTATCAGCATATTCGCATTTATGAGTTTATAGAGCAGGCCCTGGTGCCAGATCTTGTCGAAGGCCTTAGCGACGTCTACAAATACTTCGCTGGTGTGCAAATTCCAATTATATCCTGCTGTGATGTATTCTGCTATTCGGTGGATTTGCTGAGTTTGGCTGTGCTCTCTTTTGAAGTCAAATTCTTCATTTGGTCCGATTCCTAGTTTATCTATTGTTTCTTGTAATCTTGAGAGGATGACTCTTTCTGAGACTTTTCCTAGGTTGGATAGTAGACTGATGGGTCGGTAATTTTGGGGGAGCTGGGGATTACTGCCTGGCTTCTTTATTGGTATGATGTCAGCGATTTTGCATGCAGTGGAAAAGTGCTCGATTCAATATTGCGTTTGTTATGTTGCCTAAGTGCACTATATCCTTTTGTGGAAGCAGCTCTATAATTTTGTTGGTGATGTCATCTGCACCTGGAGCTTTTTTATTGCTGAGATGCTTTTTGATGTTCATTATTTCTGCTGGAGTAGTGGGGATGACGCGTACCGAGTTGTCGTTGAACGGCCTTAAGGTGCATTTAACCCGCTGATGAAATTTGTAGAGGATATTAATGTCTTTGTTTTCATATGATAGTCAACATTGTTTTTCGGGATTGTCCACGAGAGCTTCGGCTTTTTCCATATCAGTGTGTGCAATACCGTGTTTGGTCTGTATGGGGGTGGGGTGACTTTCGTTTGGTACGAAGGGTTCTCAAGAAATTTCCAGATTGTATGATCTTCTGGACTGAGTGCCGTTAGCTTGTTTTCCCATTCTCTGACTTGATTATTCTTTAGGATTTTCTTGTCTTGCGGAGCTCTTGTATTGTGGTATCTCTTTCTGGCTTTATTTTTTGTTCTAATTAGGTCCATGATGTCCTCTGGAAGCTGGTTGGTTGTGCGGGTGTAGTTTTGACTGCTGTTCGCGCTTTGTTAATTTGATTTGTTAAATTATTTACAGCTTCATCTATCTCTTCTTTTTTGTGGATGATGGGTGCTGGGCCGATGTGTTCTGGGAGAATTTTGGATAGCTTGTCCATGCTATGAAGAAATGCGGGGTTGGAGAGTTGATCTTGAGTACCTAGTTTAAGCAGAATGGGGTTATGGTGTGATGATATTTCGTTGATCGTCTCTAGTTGATACTGATATCTAATGTTTCTGAAAATAACAATGTCTAGTACAGCTGATCTGCTATGACGGCTGTGAAGGGTGGTTTCGGCAGGCCTGCTACTGCAACTGAGTTTTGTGCGGTATAGTCGTTTAGCGTGCCACCGTTTCTTTAATAGTAGAGCTGAACCATGCTGCGTGCTTGGCATTTGTCTCCTGCTATGATGGTGAAGTCTGTGGAGCCGAGGATGACGTCCAAGTGTGACATCAGTAGGGGGTTGCTTGGTGAGTTGTAGGCTGCGTATGTCTTGAATCTGCCAGCATTGTTGGTGTGCACCTCTGTGCCGGTTATCTCCAGATTAATGGTTTGTGGGTTGGATATGGCACTGAGTTTTAGATAGGTTTTGAAGTAGATGGCGGTACCTCCGCCTCTGGTGCCAAGTCTGTCCGTTCAGTACATGGAGCATCTTCTTAGTTTTAGGTTATTTGCAGGTCGAAGATGCGTTTCGTTGATTAATATTATGTCGGGATTGGGGTCAGTTCCTGGTTAATGAGGTCTGCAGCAATCTCGTCAGATGTAATGCCCTCGGCAACCCTCGGAGCACCACCTTTAGATTTCTTTCTTTACTTTACTGTATTGTAGAATTGTCCATTATTTTGGTCATCTGTCTGTAATCAGCAGCAGTGGTCGGTTGGATTTTTATCCTCCTCTGTATATTTGCTCAGGAATAGGCGATATTTTATTCCACGAGGATCAGTGAGACTGAGGACCACTTTCTTTTTCTCGTAGAATTACTGGGGAGGGGACCTTTTCCCTGTTGCTTGGGACATTTGTGCAGAGTCCTCCTCCATGTGGTCATCATCGGTTCTGCGTGTCTTGCTGGGGTGTCCCTCCTGAGAGCTCATCTGTCAGGCTCCTTAGGTGGAGAGAGGGTTATATTTTCACCCTCTGCATCCTCCTCCTCTCCCTCAGGATCGCTTGTTTGTGCAAACAGGTTTAGGAAACCCGACCACTCTGTCTGGAATTTCTGCAACAGTTTCTTAAACAGGTCAATTGCCTGGTCCAAGTGTTGGATGAAATCGTCTGGGTTTATGTTTCCATATTCATATATAAAATCTTAACTGCTGCTGGAGTTTACAATCGTGTTACCGCACGAGCAGACACCTGAGGTAGTGTGAACATCAAATATTATCTACGTTTTTTAAAAAACAAAACAAAACAAATGTAGTATTTGAAATGCACCAACTTTGTAACCATGGAGCTCTTTCAACTCACTAATACAATTAACCCTTTAATTTAATAAATATGATCTTCATATATAGGATATTTGCATCTAAGAAAGAAAAAGGTTTAATAATATTAATTACAAAACATCTTAGAATATGTTCTCTTAATCAAATTTTTTAAATCATATGAAACATTGAAAAGCGTGTAATTATTTTATAGGCGAAGATGCTTTGGATGCCTGATTTTCCGAAGCAGTTTCGTCTTAGATTTTAGTCGTAGATTTTCCCAAACTTTCCTGCTTTTAAAAATATAGACACTGGTTTCGAGGGTTACGTTGTTGTGGCATTAGTCGATCATTCTGTTTGTTTGTGTCGAGAGATAAAGATATACGAACAAACCGAGAGAGAGAAAGAAAGAATTTTGTGTTAAACTCATATCAGGAAATGACCGACACTAAAAAAGAACGAAAGTTTAAAGATGGAAGGAAGATGGATGGTGTCGAGGCTTGCAATGTGACCGGTGGGGACTCGCCACTGTTATTGAAATAATTTGACTGCTTGAGGGGGGGGGAAAGGAAGGTGGTACGGACGAAACGAATTATGCAAGTGATGGACGCATTTGGAGAGAGAGAAAAAAATAGGTTATCGTGCGCATTATCAGTGCACAATATTTCGCACTGATTTCCACCCTACTAATAAAGAAATACTCGAGGGTGGAGGCAAAGGGGGAAATCTTCTGCCCTTTCTTGAAATCCCTTTTTCAGGAGTTTGTAGTGACGAAAAGCAAAACGTTTGGTTAAGCTTAAGGGTTTGTTTACTAGGCCCCCTCGATTTTTTGTTCACTTAATAGGGTCACGTGACTTCGATCTTCAAGCTGTTTCTCGTTTTCCAGAATATTCTTTAGCGCTTACTTAAGCCGAATCAATTTCCGTCCGGTTAGAGATCGATGAGTACTGCAATGAAACACAATCACGCTCCTATTTCGAGTTGTTATCCGCTAATACAACGCTCTTAAAGCGTCGGGAAATTTACCGTCGCACCAAATTGAAGATATCGTGCAGTATCGGACTGGCCAAGTTACTTTTACGTAATACGATAACCACTTAGAAGATGCGATAAAAACATTTACCATCTGATCGCCGGACGAGTTCCTTTCTGATATTTCTAAAGAGCTTTAGAACATTTGAATCATTATGGATAGAGAGGTGTCTGTGTACTCTCGTGGTAATGGCGTTTGTTTCTGAACCCTTGGACCACTTTAAAAGCCCTTATAGGATCCTTTGTACTCGCCCCTCAAATAGAAGTACTGTTTATAAACTTCCTTCGCAATTTCCCCCAACTCAGGAAAGACAGAAGAACCGATATTATTTCACTATACTATCTGACCAAAACCTCCTTACGCCTCTCCACCCCAACACACACACACGCACACACACACACACTCTCTCTCTCTCTCTCTAAACTTGAAGCGATTATTATGTAGTTGTTCCTCTCTTTGCTGCAATAACAACCTTCAACCTTCTGGAATGCTTCTTTCAATTCCTCTAGACGAGCATTACAAAGGTTTGGAAGCTGATGGCGGGCAATTCAGCCTTGCTGGAAACAGATATTCCAATTAATCTTTTCGTATTCGTTGAGGTTGAGTTCAGTCAAGTTCTTCAACGTCCATCTCACAGTATTCTCGCATAGACTTTGATTTATGGACTGGAATATGGTTGTGTTGCTGAAGGAACTTCACTAAACTGTTGCCATAAGTTGGAAGCGCAGAGTTGTTGATTGTCATTAAAGGGCCGCTGCATCAAGATTCCTCGTCGATGGCATTATGAGGAGGATGCAGCCCGAATCACGAAACAGCAACGCTCTATCAAACTTCACAGTGGGCAAAAAGCATTTCGGTAGGAAGAATTCTCCTGGATTCCACCACAACCGGACTTGTCCATGGTATTTCCAAATGATGATTCAGCGCTCCAGAGAAGAACTCGTTTTCACTGCATCCGAGTGAGGCAATGAGATTTTCACTACTCCACTCGACGCGTGGCTTGGGCTAGTTCATATTTGACTTGTGAGTAGCTGCGTCGTCATGCAAAACTAAAGTTCACCTGGCGACGAACCCTTGTGGTGCTGGCGTTGATTGCAGAGGCATTCCGGAAGCGGATAGCGAGAGTTTTATCTGATTTTATCTGACCTAGCATGTCGCGATTCTGCTGTTGCTAGAACGCGTTTCCACCTCACAATAACATCCCTTGTTATTGATCAGGGAAGATGCAGTGGGGTAGACGTTTCCAGACTGCGTTGTAGCAAAGGTGGCATCCTCTGGAAATGCCACGTCGAAAGTCGCTAATCTCTTCTGTACTTCCCATTTCACTGTCAATGCGTGTCTTTGGAGATTTATTGCAAAACCGTCCTCTTACACCAGGGGACGGTGGTTGTGTGTCCATAGCCATATCAATGGCTATTTATTTCGTATGGGTTTTCTCCCTTTCTTCTCCAATCCCTTAGGATGGGTTGAGCCCTCCTGATAAGGGAATAAAAATGTATATTATGACTGTAAATCCGTGTGTGTGTTCACGAGCCGATTTGCCTGTTCTGTGGGACGAAAAACCCGCGTTTCCGGGTGAAAAAAGTCCCACCTGCGTAGGGACCGACTAACTCACCTTTAGTCGAAAGAGACCAGATAAAGGTTCCTTACGTCACTGACGGGAATCGATCCCAGGTCTTTCCGACCCAAGCGCTTCGTCTATAACGACTGGGCTACGGAGGCTCTGTCCATGGCTATAAACAACTACGACGTAGTGTTCGAATATTTCTAATCCAATAGTGTATAACAGTAATCTGCTCATTAAGATTAAGTACCACGAGATGGATACAATTAACCACCATTATCCCTCCCCTAAGACCTTCGATTCATTGATGGCATCGAACTCACTATCACTGGTGGCTGACTGACGGACGTGTGCCATTTTCCCCCAAAATTTTAAACGTTATTAATGGATTTAGTTTTATGTTTAGAATAAATTATAATAAACCGAAAATAATGAATTTATTTTGTTTTGAAGAATGGTTCGCTTTTAGATCGCGGTGGATTTAGGTTGAGTAGAACCTCTTCGCACTGTTTTGTTTCAAAGTTTTCCCTTGCGTTATTCCGAAGAATTTTCTTGTAGATGGCGTGTTTTTCTGTGCAATTTCTAGTTTCTGGAAACACAAGGGGGGAATGAAGGAAAGTGTCGAAACACGGTGCACGCTCAGACCCCTGAGCTTTCACTCGGGAAAAACTGCCTTAAAATCCTTGAGATATGAAAACGTGCTTTTGAAGGTTGGACACGACTCAAAGATGCCTTGGGGTTTACAAACTCAGATAGAAGAATAACACTCACGGATTCGGCGACTGGATTAAGATATTTAAGGGGGGGGATTAAGGAACGTGGCTCTCTTTTTTCTTCTTTCTGTTGCACTCTGGATGGCGCTGAAAGACGATATTTGAAAGCGATTTAAACAAATTCAGACTCTGTTTGCCGGGCAAGTTGAAACGAGGTTCTGTCCAGACGTTTCGTCACATGGAAAAGCACGTGAATGAATGGCATTGAATTGATGGCAGATGAATTCATTCAAGCCTCGATCCTAGGCTGGTTCAAATATGAAACCGTTAAAACTTAAGAAAGGAAAATCGGAAGGAAGGGTTTCGCAAGAGTGCATCGCTGAAGAAAGGAGAGAAGTTCGCACGTATTTACGAAGAGTTTGTTTCTGCGAGGGTCTTCTTTGTTAGCTGAGAGACGAGGAGTTTAATGACCTTCGCAGTGGGATTGATCGTCGCAGTAGAAACAACACAAGAACACGATTCGAATTGGTCGCCGAATGTGCACGAAGAAATGTTTATGTAAAGTCTCGCCATTTCGTGCAAAAAAGGTCACGGACGCAAAACGGACAGTCCTTCGGATTCTTCTAAACACCAAGACTTTCTCCCCCACGACCCCTCGGCTCCTCTTCACGTCTTGTTATCGCAGTTGTTCCGATGTTCATCTCCGGTTCGAAATTTCTTTCTTCTGTCACTCCGAGCGACGCTTCTTGACAGTTTTCCTGGCTGCGTCCATTATCTCCCTATGCACTCCGACCATCTCTGGAGACGTTAAGCGACATCAACTCTTCCCCCCGGATCATCCGCCACGTCTTTATCTTTGAAGCACACGCCCATTTATCTTCGTCCCTGTCCACCTTCTGCTTTCTCATTGGTCGCTCTTTAAGTCCCACAGCGGCATCTACCGAGTCCTGTCTGAAAGCGGAGGGCCTGTTAAACGGGGCCCACAGTTTAATCACGCACGGACAACCAAGAATAACCTTTAATGGGTGCTCAATTTTAGCATGTCAAGTGTATTACCATTTTATTACAAAGTACTCAGTGGAATATTGAATTACAATCAATTCTCATGGCATCCGTTGCATTGACCTTACATGTCTTATTCACATCAAGGAGGGGTGGGGGGTACTACAACCGTCTCCTCTCCTTCGCAACAGACCAAGGGATTTGAGGTTCGTTTTTCTTATTGCATAATTTTCGGGTGAAACATATCATTGTCGACTGATAAACATGGTCTCCATAGCAACGTGAGAGAGTGGTTTCCATAGCGATGTTGCTTAATTAATGACTTGAATTGCGTCATCTGTTTAAGTGTGTTTTTGATAAATGTTATGAAAAGCCGTCGGTAAGAAGGAGAATGTAGAGAGAGAATTAAATACCAGGACTGGATTTAAATACCAGGACTGGTATTTCGTGAGTATCCTGTACACTTGAGGGCAAGGCTAGAGATGTGTGGATCCTTCCCGAATTTTGTCCCCACGAAAGAAGTTTCGTTTCCTTTTCTTTAAGCAAATTTCAGTCACGAAAAATAAAAACTCGAAATCTTCAGGTTTCCTTTTTAAAGACAGAATTCTGCTTCTCTTTTATTTTTCTTGTAGCGATGATATGAAGACGTTTTTGTTTCTTTAAAAGCACCTTCTTACTTTTATATAAAGAGCTAATAAGCTTCATTTCGGCGATATAAACATTACTTAAATTAAGAGGATATTAAATCCCACATTGTTCTAAAACCGAATAAGAAACTCAAAGATTTATATCGCCGAAGTGAAGCCTGTTGGCTCTTTATATTTAAGTAACTTAATGGGTTCACCTTTTGGACAACCCATATAGCAGAGTATGTAAGTTCTTTTCGCTATACCCTTTGGTATTAATTTGGTCTAGCTACTCACTGATGAAGCCTCAAAAATGGCTGAAACCGGTCTGGGTAGTGACCTCCCACCATAATGTAATAACAGCATACATTTCCTAGGAAATGTTTTTTACATTATGGAAAATACCTAAGAATAGCGATCAGAACTTCACCACCTTTGCTGCGAGTTGTCCGGTATTGTACTACGTACTAGGGTCACTTGCATTAGCTTTACGCTAGTGATCGCCGATACTTTTATAGTTTACTATATTCGGCAAGAAACTCTCTGATTCCAATCTTTGAGTTTCTTATTCGGTTTTAAAACAATGTGGGATTTCATATCCCTTTATTTTAAATAATGTACCTTCTTATTTTATTTTTATTTTGACTTGATGTTTCACTTTGTTTCGTTTCTTAAGAGTTGACTTGATTCGAGCATTTTGTTTTGCCGAAGCCAAACCGAACGAACAATCGCGCGGTCAAATCGTGCGTTTCCATGGTAACAACAGCAGCAGCGCTAAGTGACTTCAATTGTTTGCATTTAGCGAAGGAGAAGTCGTGATGAATTCCTTTTGCTCCAAGTTAAAAAGCATTTTCAGGAAATGCGAGAAATCACTTTTAGGATGGACGCCACTAATTAATTCGCACTTTTATCGTGAATTTATTGCGGACATTTGCGTTTCTTGTAAAGACGTACCGCCGTTGTAAAATATGATACTCTGAAGCGAAAGACTTCCGATTCAAAGGCGACTTTTTTCTTTTTATATTTGCTCGAGTACATCAACTTCGTTCAGTCGTTGAAGCCAAAACGAGGCGTGCTTCAACTACGAGGATTTTCGACATCTTCTCCAATTTCATCTTCTTGTTTGCGATTGATTTCCTGGTTTTTCAAGGAGAGGAAAAGTTGAAAACAATTCCTTCGATTCCATCGGATAAACTGCATTCAGACATGAAATCGATCTCCAATTAGATCTGATTCAGTAAGTTCGTGGCAAAACAATTCTGGTTTTCGTATGAGGAAACTGCCGTACGACGTTGTGTCTTTTTAAATGTGCTTGAAGTAGCATATCTTACCAATTTAGTTCAGAATGACTCGAATTTACTACTAGTGCTCTCTAGTGGTGACTACACACAAAAATGGAAAAGCAAATTGTCGTAAAAATTGCGAATCGCAGGTTGTAGGGGATGTTTTAATTTAAATAAGTATGTTTTCAATAAAAGAACAGATTAACGTAAACATTCATAAAATGCATGAAAATATAATCGCAAATATAAAATAAAGCGCATTAGCATATTCCTTCGCTTAGCTGTCGAGAATAATGTTGACGGTCTCCTATACCAGCGAACAGAAAAAAAAAAAATTACAAATCAAAAATAAGGGAAAATTTCAGATGTTTGCTGCAGGACTCGAGATTGTTAATCACCCGAAAGTTTAGAATTAAAACGCAGCGAATATTTCTCAGAAGTTCTTGTGAGAATAAGTTGCTTAGTGGATGTTGAAGGAACTAACGAGAAGAATGCGAGTGTTGGCAGCAGCACGGAAGATCCGAGGAGATATAGAGTGACAGAACCTGTATGTGTCTGACGCATGACTGCGTGTATGTTTGGGGGGGGGTTAAAATTTATTAACAACAAAAACAGAGATTTGTTCCAGGAATTTCGATGTATGACAAAAACTAAAATAAACATATTACTTTCATTTTTGGTTGTCATTTTGGGACCAAATGTGTTTGTTGCATTCAAGTTGTGCACGAGAATGATCCGTCAAACACATTCCGATCCATTCACATTCGGAAGGGTAATCAAGAACTAGTCACAATCAAGAGAAACGATCTAACACGGGATCTGAGCCTGGAAAAGCAGAACTTGTGGGATCCAGTTGCAAGATTGGGATTTCTTGGATGAAGATTAGAGGAGGGGCAAATTTTGAAAGACTCGAGAAACATTTCACGTTTTATTTTATTGCGTGTGTGTGTGCGCGCGTGCGTACGTAGATTTAACTGGGTTAATAGAAGAATCAGGTTTTGAAATAACCTAAAGAATGAAATGTTTTTCGATTCCTCGAAATTCAGCTTGAAGCCAGTTTCTATGCAGAACTGTACTGATGTGGGGTGAGGTTTTCATGAATGGTATTTCATTCCATTGGCATGAAGGCATATTACGACAGCGCGAAGTAATTCTCGCATTTCATTAACTAATACAATCAAACAGAAGGAAAATGACGGCGAAGCACGCACTCATTCGAAGGTCGTCGCTTTTGTTACAGTGTGTGGGTGGTTTCATCAAATATTTTGATCCCTTTTCTTGTGAGATGCTCCATTAAGAGAACAAGAACTGGAGAGAAACCAAAAGATTTTCTTTCTATTAAACGAAGGACTTTAAGGAATCGCGGTTTAAGAATTCTTCCCAAACCAAAAAGAGGGACTTTGCAGAGGTTTACACCAAAACTGTGTTGACTTCATTAAGGTAAATATTTAATTCGGTCCGAATTTTACACAACTCTTAGATGAGAACCATTTCTTATCTGAACTCAACGGAATTCATTGCTTATAGCTTCTTGGAAATCCTCTAAATCTGTGCTTTCTAGCACTCGACAGGCAACAGCAACGCTTAGTGGGAATGGAGGTTACAGTAATGGAACCAACCACGAATTAATCCAATAAGGTAATGTTACTGGTAAACATTTATTTCAGAAGAAACTGAAAAAACGCTTTTCCTTTTATGTGGGAACCAAAAATATCGAAACTTCTCTCTCTGTTCTCGCTTTTCCAATGGATGTCTTTCATGTAATCAAACGAAGCATCATCTTTCCGTATCGATGACTTCTTACACATTCCTTCAGGCACTCGCTGAGGTGGACAAGCCTCTGATATTCATCTGCCATCGCACGTGAATTCCCTTTTACTGGGAACGACACAACAGAGAATGTTTACTACCGAAGAAAGTAAATAGCACGGCAAGAGGTTTGTCTTCACTCCCATGCGATTCGCTTTGCCTCGGGCCATCCAGCAACTCAGAGGAAGCTTAGGAGGAACATTAACGTAAGAAGATGGAAGAGAAGATCCCACGGAGAGACTGGAGATCGTAACATGCCGAGAACACGCTGGAGGTAAGAAGGAAGTGCACGAAGTCGTTGCCTTGGCAACAGGAGGGGTGGGAAGAATCAAAGAAGTAGATTTATGTGTGGATCGGAAATACAAATGCGTACGAAGAATCAGAACTAGGAAAACGAAAAGAATATAGAAAGAGAGACTTTTTATGAGAATGGATGTGCAGGGAAAAGTTTCTTGCTAAATGAGGTGAACTAGCGAAGTCCAACATGCAGAATAATTTCGTCGCTAATTGAACGCGACGAAATAAAATATTTCTGTTCTACTGAGGTGAGAGGGAATCGAGAAACATGAATCGTGATAGATTTTGAAAGGTCGAAATGTTGAATATCGCATGTTTCTTGTTCGCATTCTTAATGTTTTTAGAGTTAAGTTAATTAGAATTAGTTACGGCTGAACCCATTAAGGCGAGGTCACACACAGGAATATTTTTTACTCGGTTTGCTTGTTTACAGAAGGAAAATCTTCCATTTCACTATGAGACTGGCCAATTTACCTTCAGTTGAAAAGTCCTTTCTAGACGTATTCGTGTTCTAAATGGGAGTCGAAACTATATCTCTGTCAATGCTTGAACGAAACTTCCATAATGAACTTTGACATGAAGTCAGTTTGAGTCATTTTCATATATTTTTAAAAAAGAAGGAAGAATCTCGAGAACTTTAAGTGAAGTTTATTAAAATATAAATAAGCGAAGATTACAAATGAAACATTCTCAAATAAAACACGCAACGAATTCAACGAAAGCCAACATTGAACTCATCAGAGCGAAATACTCCTTGAACAGGAAAAAAGAAACGACTTCTGCCAATGGTTGTCTTTCCAGGTTTGGAGTTTCTTGTTTCATTAAATATCGTCCCCGCTGTGTCTGTTTGTTAGGAGAAATGAATAAATGAAAGATGGAAAAAGAGATTAAACTTCGCAACTAGGTGGTGTGCGCACAAAAGAAAGAAAAAAAAAGCGCTCTCGTTTCTGTTATGTTCTGAAGGTGTGTTCTCCTGGTGGCAGCACTTTAAACTATTTCGCAGAATGCCTGAAGACTTGGAGTTGATTGGATGAACTCATTTTCGTTACGCTTCATTTCAGGCATTCACTCAACATTTCAGTCCGCTTACATTTCCGCTTCAGCAAGACGGCTTACGGCATCTTGTAACATTTTGAAACATTATCATCGAAAATGCGTCCATTTTAACTAATTTCACGAAGAATCGAAGAATTGCCCTCTTTAGTCAAGTGGACAAACTTCTCCGTCCTCGAACTCGCAGGCCGTCGATTTAATCCGTGAAAGTATCTATGGAAAAAAAGGCAAAAGACAGAAAGAGGAAATTGAAAAAGTGATTGCAGGAACTCTGTGAGGCGCGTGCACACACACACACACACACACACACACACACACACACACACACACACACACACACACACACACACACACACACACACACACACACACACACACAGAGAGAGAGAGGTCATTTATTAATTAGATTAGCACATCTTGGTCGAGTCATTCTTTTTTGGAGATCTTCAGTGGACTGTCCCAAATGAGCACTCGAAGGAGTGGCAGATGTGAGATTTTCTTCTACAGCGAAACCTGTGGAGGAGTATTCCGAACTATAAATTCACACAGAAATTAAATGGAGTGTCGAAATTCACACGGACGAGAAAGTGTCTTCAGGGGAAGACGATATCAAGTCTTTGGAGGGCGTAAGGAAGCGACGAGTGTACGATATTTTTCCTAGAAAACGTCTCAGCCTGGGTTTACCAAATTCGCAAGCTGATTTATCAAACAGTGTAAATCAGCTTGCGAAGTGCGATGTAATCATCCCTTGAGATTTGAATATTAAAAATGAAAAGAGAAAGGAAACGAAATCTTCCTTGCCAGTGTTACTGACAAGACCTTTTCAGTGTGAGAAAATAAACTCCTGAAGGTGAAAAAATATACTGATTTACGGGAGAAGGGCAAGGAGATCAGCGCCTAAGAGATTGGTTATGGAAGATTTTGAAGCCTCGATCATCTGAATGCTTGTACAAGTTTATCAGATGAAGATGACGAACGGGGTTGGTTTTGGCAGCAGGAAGCCTACGGAGAGGACTTTAGTTGCGTGATTAGTATTTGATGTACATGATGAAGAGAGGGCCCCGAAGCACCAAAACTGTGAGGAAATTGAATGGGAAAGGAATACCCTGACTGGAAGTTAGTCTGGAGGCTAAAGAAAAACAAGCAAATAATTTCAAACGATGCGAAGTGAACTGTAAATTGGAATTTTGCTTAGCAAAGGTCTGCACCACACCCGATGAAATATCCCCTAACCTAAGGAGCAACCACACGAGTTCCTGCCATCGGATTTATGGCTTATCTCTAATGGCTAAAGGATTAGCTGCAGCAGAGAGTGGCAGAATCCTTGTTGCTCGTCAGTGATGTAGTAGGAATGATTGTTTCCCTTCTTTTCGGGAAAACTGAGAGAAGAAGAAGAAGAATGGAACATAGTTGGATGATACGCTCTGCGGCATTTTCTTTGAAATTAGCGGAATGCGGACTTGCTCCCATTCCCTGGAGCACAAAGCAAGCGAACGTGAACGATTGTGAAGAAGGATGGGTTTTATTTCTGGCTCAACATGTGGAGGATAATTTGGCGATTTCATGGGAGCTGGAAGACTGTTTTCGTTCAAATCTCCTGAGATCTTTCCGAATGCATTTTGTATTTAAGATGGTCATCAGTGTAGGAGAAGAACGACGGAAGGAGATCGGCTCATCTTTGGATGAAATTACCACGGACTGGATCATCGATGAATTGATGGTGTTGATTATCAGTAGAGGATTCTTTATCGTGTATTTGCTTAAATGTTACCCCCACTTCCCCCTCTAATGATGAAAGACCCAAAACCATATCCATGGCCTTATTTAGGAACACAGTTCGGAATCGGGTTATTTTTAAAAGGTATAACAAGGCGGAGGAGTGATTCGCAGTGTGTTTTGCCTTTCAATACCCCTCCGAACTTACCAAGTCAATGATATCGTTGCCTTCTATCTGATAGTTGCATGCGGAGATGGATCGAGTGATTTCCGCTTTAGTGCAAGGGTTAAAGGTTAAACAAATTTTGGGAAGCGAGTTACTTTAACTCGTAAAAGAAATTACATCTCAGTGCGAATATTACTCGAAGATGCATTTAATAGAAAGAAGATTACTAAAAATAAAATTTTAGTTATGTTGCATTCGTAAAGAATTACAAAAATATTCTTTCTAAACCAATCATCTCCCGGCTCTCATTAACGAATTCGTTCCTCTCTCTCTCTTTTATTATTATTATAATTAATGAAATTTGTAATCAAATGACAAGCAGTAAACAGCTAATAAATATAAGTTAAATCTGTGGAGGAAAATCTTTTTTTTTTTTTTTTTTACTGATTCTAAGACATTTTTCTTATTACTTAAACACGAACTGCTTGAAGGACTTCCCTTTGCATTAACCGTCAGTAAATGTGGATTCAGTTTCGACCCGAATTCGCTCTTCGCATTCTTTCAATCCCTTTGCTGTAAGTTGTTAAACCTTAATGGCTTCATTTCATCCTCACGTGATTTCCTTTATGCAATGTCACATTTCGTCACATCGCTGATGCGGAGCTGTCGGCGACTTCTTGCGGTTCCTCTCATTAATGGGTTGTCAGGAAATCCTTCCGTCCCTTAACCTCTGTGGGCTGTCTTAGTCCTCATCAATTAGCCCTGTGACGGTCCAGACGGAAGCTGCTACTTAGCAGATATCGGCGTTCGCCTCATTTCCCTAACGACCCTTCGCCCGTGTTCACACACGTCCTTTGCGAAGCCTCGCACCTGCAACGCAGCGGCAGGAAATGAGAAAATTATTCAGAGATTGAAAAGTGGGGCGGACTATTTTGGAACGCGGAGGCAGAACATCTCAGCATGCATCGTCTGCTTCGCGGCGACAAATTTATTTGTGGCGACGCTGCTCGACCTTAGATCAAAGAGATAACAAAGGTCAATATCAACCACACATCATTCAGCAATTGTAGTGATCTGACGTGTTCAACCAGATGGCGCTAATGTATTTTTTTTAACCGATTTTGTTCGAAGAACGAAGATGGGAAAGGGGTAGAAGAGTAAAAAAAAACAGTGCTGAAGGAATTTTCGTAAACAAACAACTAAGGAAGAGGGAAGAGCTCATGTTCTCACGGGGGGGGGAAAGAAACGAGAGATAAATCGAAAAGCTTTCTTATTTTGGGGAAAAAACTTATCTTCGTCATATGTGTCGCGTCCTCTTGACCTTTTTCCCCGCTGACCCGTCAGGCGACCATACATACACACTCGTGCGTCCTTCCGGTCGCGCATGATTGTTTATGACATCTCGTGTCCGTTTTACCTCGTCGGGTTAGCAGAATCGATGCAACCTACGGTGTGAAAGAGACGCTGAGCCGTACGAAATAATTGGAGTGAACTGTTGTACCGAATTAACGACAACGGGGAATGCTACGGTAAAATCGGGACGCTCTTCGTTCAGTTCAATGGAGTTTTTTTGAAGGGGGAATACCCTGATGAAGGTCACGTGTTCAGATGAGTATAAAAGAAATCTGGAGTTATAATAATGATATAAAATCAATACGAACACCAATATGATACAGCGACATAACACCACAAAAATAAACGATGCAAACACAAAAAAGACTTCTCCGTTCAGAAAATAGCAAAATTGCGTTAATATTTTACTTCCGTGAAATAAAAATTGTTATTTCTCACCTCCGACAAAGGCAGGGAGGAACAACAACTAAACAATTCTGGCAGAGTATATTAATCACCTTAGCAGCACAGATATTCTCTCTCTCTCCCTCCACGAGAAATAATTCAACGTCTGGCTCAAATCAGAGAAGCCTGAAGGCTACGTCTAATAATTAAGTTTTTCTTATTCCTGTTTATTTAGTTCGTTTCCCTAACAATTACAAATTAACCATGAGGATGACCTTTAAAGAATATTAAGATAAGGAATCCCATCCGCAACGAAGTGATGCTTTTTTGTCTGTCGTCATGACAACTCGATTCCAGGAGTGAGCACATTTTAGCGGCTGCTTAGGCGTGTATTTAATTATTTTATTCTGTCTGTGTGAAGTCAGAAGGGCATCTTTGTAGAAATTTGTTACGCTCATTGTCACGTGCGCTTTTGTTATTCATGAGGTTGTGGATAAAGAGAGATCTCTAGTGACAGAACTGAAAATATATTCGATGGTGCGTTTGTGTGCCATTTCCTGTTGTAGGGTATTAATGAAAAAACGAGTATGGAACGTATTAATCCTGTGGTCAATGGAATTCAAGTTTTGTCCTCCTTCTTTAAGAGAAGCACTTAGCTCGGAGTAGGTAAGCCAGTTTATTTTGGTCCATAACAATCGATAGATGGATGACTATATTTGTTTGATGAATTGCATCGGTGGCGTGAGATTCTTTGTTGATTTCCAAAGGACACTGCTGGCCATTGGTTGACAACTATTTATTTATCTCTTCTGGAGGCAGAGGCACATATTGCTGCCCAGCTTCCTAGTATTTGCGTGAAACGCTTAATTAGTGTATCCTAGTTCTTCTGGCCAGAAAACTGTTTGTCTTTTATTAGCGTACCGATTAGGTTGTTTCACTGGCATGGCAGCTGCTTAGGAGACCTGACAGAAACCTAAAAGATCAAGTCGTTACAGCTGCCAGTATAGAGAGATTGCTATTAAACTTCTAAGTGTGGCAGCGAAAAAAAAAGTTTAAGTAATGCTTTAATTTTATAACACTTGCATGGTGATGTAATCTCGAACCAGCAAGATCTTTGTTTTGTAATCCAGTTTAATAATTTTTGGTCGTATAATTGAGATTATAAATGAAACATGAGTCAGTCATTTTTCGTTTTGTTATCTTCAGTTGAATGAACCACAGATCGGTTGATTACTCGCTCGTTGATAACGGTTGATGTTTCTTAATACAATTAATAATGTAGTTTTTTTAATTTTTGTAAATTTTTCGAAATGTACGGCTGTTAACAGCCATGTTCCATCTAGCACAAATTTAATATATACGTTCCGCATATTTATGTTAATTCCAAAGGGAAAAAAACTGATAAATTTTTTACCAGTTAATAACAAAATCAGAAAATATTCAAAATTACTTTTGACGAAATTTATTAAAATTTGAAATTTCATATTTTTTTATGTTTTGTTTTTGCTTGCTCTTATTTAATGCAAAACTGTAGGTGGCAGTCGTGATTTTGTTCCCCTATTTTCTCATTTAACATCATGTTTTAACGCTAGGGGGCTGTGAGATAGCAGACGACGAACATGGCGATAAACCTATTTTGAGTTGAAATGGAAATCTGCGAACAAGGTGAGCTTATTTGAGTGGTTTAATCGCTTTTATTGACAGCTGAGGTGTCTCTAAACATCGGCTAACGACATTCCATAAAGGCGGACGAGCTGTTAACCACCACGATATTATTTCCGAATGCATTTGGTATTAATGGCGCCGTTGTTAAATTGTACTCATAAATCGCCAGTCTTACGACTGATGTGTTTCTCAGCCTGTTTTCAGTTGCAAATTCCGTCCCCACTCGAAAGGAAGATGATTTGCATTTAACGTTGCCAAAAGCTGTAATATGCTAATCGTGCAAAAGACACACACACAGAGAGAGAGATCTCGTGTACACGTTATTAATGACGGGGATTGCTGTGGCTGTCCAGTTGTCGAAGTTTAATGATTATTCGTCTTTGTAAATATAATTTCTTCTGTAAAAAATGAGAAAAAGAATTTGAATGCAAATAAGCGTAAATACATCATTATCAACTTGGGTCACATTTTTTAAGTTACCAGAGCGTTTCAGGCTCTTTCCCCCCCCCCCCCCCCCAGCAGTTTCCCTTAAGTGGCCTGTTTAAGCAAAGAGCGATATTAAAGAGAAAATAGTTCAGTAGAAGTAATTTCGTTGCTAATTGAGAAGACTTGCGAAAATATATTTGATAAAATTACCATATTTAATGCAACGGATTTCTGGGAGAGGAAGTTTAAAAAGTTCAGTGTAGTCGTTTGATAGCTTTTCTCTGTTTTTTCTTTAAAAAGAGAGAAAGAAGGGAAGAAAAGTTTCTTCTTACGGAGTTTCTATCCGTAAACCGATTTTCTATTATAATGAACTGAAATGTGTGGGTCATGGATGCATTGCTCAACTATTTGTACCTTTTAACACACACACAATATATATATTATTATTTTGCAAGGTGCCTCCATGGAGTCAAAAGACTTATCGCGGGAGACCTAACATTGACATACTAACCGTTATTCAAACAATACCTGTCAATATGTTGTGTGTGATTCCAGTTTTCAAGCACGAATTGAAGGTAGCATTGAGCCTCCGGCTGTTTGTGCTTAATCTGACTTTAATCGGGATATTTTTTAATCTGGTTGAATTTTATTCGATTTTCAGGGCCTCGTATGCTGGGTTTTGGAGTTTAGATTCGTATTGTAATTCTTCGTTTATTCCGCAATATTTTCTTATTTATCTGTTCTTCCCTTAACTGCTGTCGATATCTGTGATGTCTTTGGATGTGGATTCATCAGTGAAAGATATTTCAAGCATCGCGATCAGATTCGCTGTTTAATGCTCAGATATTCGTCAACAAAATAAAAGTAAAATCAAAGCGTTTTTAATTTCCAGTTTTCTCAGTCATGTTCGTAACACAATAGTACAGAATGGCTTTTCTATTGCAATCCATTACTTTTTTGAGGGAGAGTGAGGGAAATCCCCTATGTGCGTTTGTGGCCTTGAAATCAAAACATTCCGTTGAACACCTTTCTAAAAATAGGATTAATTTCTAATTTTTGCATCAACGACAAGGTTATAAAATCCGCTCGCTGTTTTCACGTGTCAGTTGTTTACTCCTGTTCACACAACATTTATTTCATCATCATTGCGATCAATTAAGCAACATCGACAGGAAAATCAGTTAAAGGAGAGAAGTATGGTGTGAGAAAGGACATGAAAGAATTACTGGAAGTGGCAAAAGAAAAGAATTAAGATCGTGAGTCTGTTACTACAATATTACAGAGTAGAGCTGAGAAGGAGGGCCATAATATCGAATGTCTCGATGCGTAGATTATGCAGGAGGAGTGGTGTGGAGTATGGAGTGAATTTGACAGGCGAAAGAACTTATACCAAAAGGATGAGTTGCATTAGAATGGATTTGGTGATAAGAGTCTAGAAAAAGTGTTATTAAATATTTATACTAACTAAACCAGAATGGAATAGTTAGTATAAAGCGTCACGATAGAGGTAGGCCTAAGGGGGGGGGGGTCGTTTCTTTACCGTCGAAGTTTTGGCACTGGTTAGATCATCAGAGACAAAGTTATTGGCATTAGTGAAACATCGCTGACAGAAGATGATCTAGTTAGGGGATATAATGTGAAAGGTATAGTACAGAGAAAATAATGGGGAGAGGAATGTTGTTGATGATAGCCGATAAACTGCAGTCAAAGAGAGTAGAAGTTCGAAGGCAGGACAGTGAAAGCAGCACATTTGAGGCCATCTGGTGTGAGATGGAGGCCAGTAGAACAAAATATAAATGCGGATACTACTATAGACCAGGGGATGGAAACGATCGTGGAGATAGTATGTATCGGAAAATGGCTTCACTGAGTGGAGGGCGGATAATTATTATGGGGGGGATGTCAACTATGGGAACATAGATAGGAAGGAGGAGAGGACATTGGAGGAAAGAAATGGAATTTATGCAGTTACTAAGAAATAACCGCCTAAGACAGCATCTGAGAAATTATCAATGACAAATATGACTACGTTGCTACCAGTTGGAGAAAGAGAGAGAGAGCGTGATCATATGGTCTTGACTTGGGAAGTGGATAAATGTGTGTAATTTTCAGTTAAGACAAGGTATCTGTGGAATTACAGGGCTGGTAAGGCTTACGAGCGTAGGAGATTGCTTGGAGTGCCATGGCAGGTGAAACTGCAAGGGCTGGATGATGGTAGTGCATGGGAAGTGGTAAAGGAATGATTGTGGGAAGTAATGGCATACAGCAACCTAAAGTCAGGAGAGAATAAATCAAGTGGGAGTTAAATGGACGAAAATCATCATTAAGCTGGAGCTGCAAAAAAAAAAAATTGTGGAGGGAATGCAAGGAGAAAGGTGATCAGCAGACACATGAGCAGTGCAGAGCACAGCCCAAAATGGTAACCAATGTGGTAAGAAAAGCAGAATATGAAAGGAAATTAGTAATGCAAGCCAAAGATAATGCCAAAGAGTTCTTTCGATGTGCTGCAATAAAAGAAAGATGTTTACGGCAGAATGATTTTAATAAATGCCGATGGTAGGGAGGTAACAGAATCCGTCGAAATAGTAGAATTACTAAGTGAACACTTTGCAAGAGTGTATCATTTACGGGTGATATTTCAGGAACGAGGCAGGCAAAGGCTTATATGGGAAGGAACAGAGGTAAATAAAATGAAAATGCATAGCATATTGGAGACGAAAGAGAGGTAAACGCTTATATAAGCACTGAAGTAAATGAAACAGATGTGCATAGCATATCACATAACATTGATGTGAATACAGCTGTGGCATTGGGTGGTATACCAGCTCGAGTTTTGCATCAAGCTGCTAGGGAATTGTCAGTACCTTTTGATCACATTGTTTAATCTAAATCTCAGCTCTGGTTTAGTTTCGAGGGGGTGGAAAGAGTGGGGAAATATTTCCATGACCTAAAGGAGGCTCCCAGACTGATGTAGCAAATTACCGACTGATCAGCATATTAGGAGGTATCAAAGTATTGGAGAAGTTGCTGAATACGGTAATGGATAGACAGAAATAGGTACTGTATGGGGAGGTAACTCGATTTTGTGAATGGATAGATCACGCTTCAGTATTATAAAACTTGCTCACTTTTTATAATACTGTGAGAGCTGATTGGGATAAAGGTAATGGGTTTGCAGTGATTCTCCTGGACTTTGCAAAAGACTTTGAAAGGATACCACATGGGATTCTTATCAGTAAACTACAGCACGTGGGGATATAATATACACACACACACACACACACACACACACACACACACACACATACAGGATGGCCATAAAATAACTTTCCCTCTTTGGAGGCATCTGTAGCTAAAACCAATAAAAAGAATGAGACAAAAGTCGCCGATAGGGAAAATTTTGGCGATGGCGGAACCAAAAGCAGTCAAATATTTGCAGTAAACGCAGGTAAAAAGGATTGTGCAAATTTTCCTATGCGTACGTGAGAGTATCGCCACAAATTCCACTTAAATAGGGATTGGGAACGCCAATGAATGTGACGAATTGTCCTCAATATGCGTCCTACCGTGTCTCAGCGTGCTTTACTTGTTAAGTTGTTTTACCTTAAATAGTGCAATGCCTTAGTGGCCCTTCGGGAATTTAGAAGGCTTCATAACCTGCGTACAGATCCTGTGTCAGCTGTAGCACCGAGAACTATGATTAAGAAGTTTGAAGACACTGGATCACTAGGAGTTAGACCTGGCAGAGGACGGAAAGCAGTGCAAGAAGAAACATAAAACTGGCTGTTATGAACATCCAATCCGACTCCTTACGCTCAACTGTAGAGCATGTGGCACACCGGATGCAATTTGTTTTACACAAGAAAGGTTAGCAGATTGAAAATCATGTATGTGGTCCAGGGGACCCTGATTCAAACATTACTTCCTGTGAGTTCAATCACTACATTAATTTCTGTGTTTCTCGCAAGTTGTTGTTTTACTGTAGTTTAATTATTCTTATTATCATTGTAACGCGACACATATCCATCTGGAATGAGTGACACGCTTGTCGCTTGCACTGTCGAAATATTATTATTCCATTTTTTCTGCCTTTAATGTAATTATCCGCTTGTTTTCGGCTCCGCCAGCGCCAAAATTTCCCATATCGGCGACTTTTGATACTTTTTTTTTTTTAATTAATTTATTTATTTTTTATTTTGCGGACATCATCTCCCCACGCCTTCAAAAGTCTCAATATAAAATTTGGTCTCATTCCGTTTATTATTTTAGCTACAGATGCCTCCAAAGAGGGAAAGTTACTATATATATATATATATATATATATATATTTACTTTATATATATATTTACTTTATATATATATATTTACTTTATATATATATATATATATATATATATATATATATTTACTTTATATATATATATTTACTTTATATATATATATATATATATATATATATATATATATTTACTTTATATATATATATATATATATATATATATATATATTTACTTTATATATATATATGTTTTATGAAAAAATTGAATGACTAGAACCGAGATTTAATTAAAAAGGTTTTAATATAAACACACTACTAGTTTCGGCCTGTAACAGCCTTCTTCAGGTGACATTATAAAAGAAAAAACACTAAACATTGAGGGTTAAAAGACTATGAACAACATAGACAGTCTTTATACATAATTAGCATGAAAACGTTGTAGTTGTATTTGAAGCTGTTCTTTCATTTGTTGCATTGTTGGGAGAGTGCGTGCTTGCTGCATCACGTGAACGCCAGTACATGATTACAGCTGAATGACTATCTTGGAGGTTGTAGCTTAAGTTGTTATTTAGATGAACAGGATTGAAGATGATTTCTCTAGATTCCACAATTTTTCTCTCTATTTCGTCACTGCAACGGAAGATGTTTGTAGATTTTTCCCAGCAGACTTTGTGGCTTTGGTTATCATCATTAGGATTAGCCGAGAAAAGGATATGACTTGATAATGCACTCGCTCGCTGTCTCTTGTAAGTAATGTCTCTCATGTGTTCTTCCATACGCATTTCGACAGATTTGTCTGTCTGCCCGAAATAAGGAATATCGCAGTCACATAATATTTTATATACGCCAGGGTATTTGAGTTGATGATGACAAGGTTTTGGGTGGCTAATTAAGGAACGAATCTTTGGAAGCGGAGTGAACAAGGTTCTGATATTGTATTTTTTAGAACTTTTGCTAATTTATGTGAAACAGTACTTATGTAAGGAATAGATATATTGCCTTTAAATCTATTTGTTTCTTCTGAGTGATGTCTAGGAGGATTAAGACGGAATTTGTTAATGATTTTCTTGGAATATCCATTAACTTCGAAAAAGTTTTCAGATGGTTTATTTCTGTAAGCATTTCATTTGGGTCATCAAGAAGAGAACGGGCTCTATATCCCAACGTGGAAATTAATCCAAGCTTATGAGGAGGGAAATGATGGGACTGACTGTGCAGATATCTGTTGGTATTTGTGGGTTTTCTATATATCGATATTTTTGTAGAATATAAACGCCCAATTGTAGATGGTATCGATTCTCCTACATACAATCTTTCAAAATTTCTTGCCAAATACCTCAAAGGTTTTTCAGGGAAGTCACCATCCTTTATCAAGAACACTACAGAATTTGTTACATACATCAAGGATATTACAGTTGATGAAAATGACATCATGGCTAGCTTGGACATAACTTCTTTGTTCACTAATGTCCCAACAGATGAAGTCCTAACATTACTCAAGGACAAGTTATCCAAAAAAATGTTAGCCTTGCTTACACGTTGCATCAGGTCCGGTTACTTCAAATTTCAAGATAATATATACAAACAAAATCATGGACTGGCTATGGGTAATCCTTTATCTCCGGTTCTTGCAAATATTTACTTAGAAAATGTTGAAACCAAGGTTATCTCTTCCTTTATTTTAACACCTAAAGTTTGGAAATGTTATGTGGATGATGTCTTCATTGTTTGGAGCCATGGACATGAATCCCTTATGGTTTTCCTCGAACATCTCAATAGCCGACATCAAAGTATTAAGTTTACTGCTGAGCTTGAAACGGATAATTCCTTGCCTTTTCTTGATGTCAAACTGACTCGCTCTTCTGCTGGTAAACTAAAAATATCGATATATAGAAAACCCACACATACCAACAGATATCTGCACAGTCAATCCCATCATTTCCCTCCTCATAAGCTTGGATTAATTTCCACCTTGGGACATAGAGCCCGTTTTCTTCTTGATGATCCAAATGAACTGCTTACAGAAATAAACCATCTGAAAACTTCTTTCGAAGTTAATGGATATTTCAAGAAAATCATTAACAAATTCCTTCTTAATCCTCCTAGAGATCACTCAGAAGAAACAAATAGATTCAAAAGCAATATATCTATTCCTTACATAAGTACTGTTTCACATAAATTAGCAAAAGTTCTAAAAAAATACAATATCAGAACCTTGTTCACTCCACTTCCAAAGATCCGTTCCTTAATTAGCCACCCAAAACCTTGTCATCATCAACTCAAATACCCTGGCGTATATAAAATATTATGTGACTGCGATATTCCTTATTTCGGGAAGACAGACAAATCTGTCGAAATGCGTATGGAAGAACACATGAGAGACATTACTTACAAGAGACAGCGAGCGAGTGCATTATAAAGTCATATCCTTTTCTCGGCTAATCCTAATGATGATAACCAAAGTCACGAAGTCTGCTGGGAAAAATCTACAAACATCTTCCGTTGCAGTGACGAAATAGAGAGAAAAATTGTGGAATCTAGAGAAATCATCTTCAATCCTGTTCATCTAAATAACAACTTAAGCTACAACCTCCCAGATAGTCATTCAGCTGTAATCATGTACTGGCGTTCACGTGATGCAGCAAGCACGCCCTCTCCCAACAATGCAACAAATGAAAGAACAGCTTCAAATACAACTACAACGTTTTCATGCTAATTATGTATAAAGACTGTCCATGTTATTCATAGTCTTTTAACCCTCAATGTTTAGTGTTTTTTTCTTTTATAATGTCACCTGAAGAAGGCTGTTACAGGCCGAAACTAGTAGTGTGTTTATATTAAAACCTTTTTTTTAAATCTCGGTTCTAGTCATTTAATTCTTCATAAAACTATGTATGTTATTGTATAAATATCAATATAAAGTATATTGATATTTACTTATATATACATGTGTGTGTGTGTGTGTGTAAAGTAAATATCTATTTATAGAAAAATAAAAAATAATAATCTGTGAAACAGGAAGAAATAATTCTTTTTTTAATACATCAAGTTAGAATAATGGAAGTTCTCCGTCCTTGCATCTGAGCTTAACTGCAACACTTTTTGGAATATTTAAGAATAAATATCGCCTTAATTATTCCTTAGGTGTATTGCGAATTTTCACTTGCAGTCTAAATGATCCAATTAAAGTGAATGTCGCGCCTTTGTATTGGCAATTTCAGGTCACACAGCGAGCTGATGCGATGGGATTGCCTTCCACTCGTCAACTGAAAGTGGTTATTTTAAGATGGATTAGTTGCCAGTTTGATTTCTTTAAAAGACGGAGTGTCCGCAGCCTGGCTTCATGATGGCTGCGGTATCTTTTATGGCACTTGAAACGACACTCTTTGACTTCGCATTCATGACTCCATTTCGTGTGTCAGCTACTCCCAGTGGGGTCACGAGATTTCGAGATGGGAAAGTCACTAGTCACAACATTACTGCCACTTGTCATCTTAGTAAGTGTCCGACGTTTGCGACTGTAGCATTCGGAGAGGTCAATTCAAAACGGCGGAGCAAAGTTTAATTGTTTGTAACGTCGTAAGATATTAAATTTCTGATTGTGTGTGTGTGTGGATATATATATATATATCCACACACACACACACTAGCAAAGAAGTGACTTCTGTTCTCGCTAAGATTTTTTAGCATTTTGACTTTGGTTTTGATCAATCTCTCAGAAAAATAATCGTATTACAAAACTGGTTTCTTTGCTAATAACTTCAGCAAGAAATGCTAATCTAAGATTAAATGCTTAGATTAAATGCTAATCTAAGATTAGATAGCATTTATTTTTAAAGAAACGTATTAGCTCTGATATACAAGTACAACAAAGTTTGGAATCCAACTCTCTCCCTGGACCTCTTTTGCCTTCCAAGCCCATCCACTGCGTTGCTTTATTATCAGTCAGAAATGTCACTGATTTACTCACGGAAATAAATCACACGTTGGAAAATGAGTTAAGTATTAGAAGTGGAACCGCATATTGCATTTCAGATTGCAAGGATTCCGAGATTTTGATGCAACGCCAAAAATTACTTTGTTAAGCCAAAGAATTTCTTTCGCGAAGTCAACTGATCTCTCTCTCTCTCCTCTCTCTCTCTCAGTTTAAATGCAGAATAATGGCAGCCATTATAAATTCTCCCACCACTCTCATCTTTTCTAGTGAATGGCAGAATAAACACCAAATCCGATCCAATCCTCGTTAACAAAGCGTAAATGTGTGGACAGAAATGAATCGAGTCGTGACAAGTCGGTTGTGCAGAATGACAAGACGCGTTATCAGAGTGGTCACGTGAGTTCACCACTCATCAAAATAACGTTTGGAGAATTTCAGAAGACCTCACTGCTTTAAACACGTTACGAAGGGCATCGTTCTCTATATTTACACACACAGACATTTCCTAGTCTATTATGGGAGTCTAGTTTTTTTTCCTAATCCTTGTTTCATTTGCTCTCCTTCTGAACGCAAAATCCAAATGAATCCTCACCAACTTTAGAGATCGTCAGGCGTTTCATTAGGAAAACCTTATAAATCATTTCTGTTTGTCGTCCAGTTTTAAACTGGAATTTGATTATTATTATTATTATTACTACGAACCCTCCAAGTTCGAATACTCATAGGCCAAGGTGAAATAAGAAACTGCGATCAATCCCGCTACTCATTTAACCGATTTAATGTCGTGGTTCTCACCAGCCTCTCAAGGATTCTCTCTCACATGCAAGGAAAGTTACTGGTCACTTCGTTGCACAACTTTAGAGATAGTCTCCTTAGTTTGGACTCCTTCTTCGTTCTCTCCTATGGAATACCTGCTCACAAGTCATCGAATTAACTTTTTTAACTTCATACTCATTGATTTATGCTTAACCATATCACCCACCTCCATCTTCTATCTAATAAGTTTTCCCAAATTATATTTCTTACGCTTTACATCGCTTTTTGGTTAGTAGGCTCAGTGCTCTCTTCAGCCAGTTTTCTCACTGACTGGAAATCCAAGATACAACACAAGTGCACAACAGTTCAGGTGTGCCCAAATTATCATATATACATATATACACACACACGAGTGAGATCTTCATCCTTCCATATTTCTTCTGTTTCGTCTTCGAGAGAGAGAGAGAGAGAGAGAGAGCGTATTTGCTGGAATAGTTCTCGATAACTGGCCACAAACTCACTGAACGAAGCTGCGAGGAAAACCAAATGAAGTTTGAAAGAATCCAAGTTTTGTGCCTTTCAGATATTTCTTTTCATTCGCTTCAAAACTTCGATGTTCTTTGTTTAAACTATACTGCCCTCCTTTCTTCCGTTAGTCTTTTATCCTAGAGTGCACCGTCTCTGACTATTGTGCTCGGTGAAGGAGGTTATCCACTCGCTGCTGAGGTCAGCAAGTAGACTGATGGAGTTCTCAACTGAGAGAGTAATGGCGCGCTGAAGACGTCTGATGGGGTTTGTTTGTGGCACTTCTTATCTCTGCTCGAAGAAATGTGTCCCTGCTGGTCTTTTAAGAGACCTGTCTGGAATTCTATTGTCACCGCCGATGGCAAACGAAACTGTTTCTTTCTTTCTTTCTTCCCAGAACTTGTAACTTGCTTGAAGCACATCGAAGAACAAAGAGAGATGTCGTCGAGTACGTCCGATTAATTTCTGTTGCTTCTTTAAAATTATTAAAAACCTGAACTTAATTTCTTGACCATTTGCTGCATTTCATGCTGTAAACATCACATTGGTCAAGATCTCTGTAAAAGGTTTCCTTTTTACCAGTTGTAGTCTCTGTATATTGTTGTGGCGGTGGCAAAAGTGGCATTTTTACTGAGCGATATCCACGTGGAATGGTCCATGAGATGTGTGCCTCTCGCTTGCTTCAGATCATACCAGCCCTCCCCCAAACTCACTAGCGGGACGTTGAGGGTAGTGATCACCCGATTCAACAAAGAACAAAATATTGCGAAAAAGGAGAGAAAGAATGCTGACAAGCGCATGTCGGTGTCCTAATTCTTCTTATTGTGCTATCTTCTATCGAAGGTCAGCGACCATCTTGGCGAACAAACTGCGCTCTTGTGCTAATCTGAACAGTTGTGCACTGCTCTTTCCTGTCCACGTCTTGATGTTGTCAAACCATGATATTCTTTTCCTTCCTCTAGTTCCTTTGCCACCAATTCTTCCTATCAAAATAGTTTGTAGAAGTTGGTATTTGCTGTTTCTCATGATGTGGCCAAGATATGATGTTTTTCGTTTCTTGATTATTTGTACAAGATGTTTAGCATTGCCAATGGATTTTAAGACGTCTTCGTTGGTAATTTTTTCTGTCCATGATATCTTTAGCATTCTTCTGTATAGCCACATCTCAAAGGCTTCGATTTTCTTAATGGTTGTCGCCTTCAATGTCCATGTTTCAACTCCATAGAGCAGAATAGACCACACATAGCATTTCAGCATTCGGCATCTGACTTCCATGTTTAGGTCTTTATTGCAGAATAGTGTTCTCATTTTCATGAAGGACTGCCGTGCAACTTCAATCCTTGTCTTTATATCTGTCCTTATAAACAAATAATAATCAAAGAGTAAAATTTCGAATTTGTAAGCGACGGTATCTTGATGCATTGTACACATTTTTATACAATAATTAATTTCCTTTCTTGGCAACAAAAATAAAAATTGACATTTGTATCAGCTTCTTTTTTCTTTCGTTTTTTTCACGTGTATCCTGAGGAAGAACAGAAGTTCTCCTCCACTGCTTTCTCTCTTTGACGCATTCATAGCGTTAATTGATTAGGAGAGGCATTATGAGCGCTTGTGACATCTCGCGCCGACTGTCTCTCGAATGTGGTGCAACAACGGATTGATATTCGACTGTGTCCGATTTTAAACTGAATTTACATTCGACACGCTCCTGCCTACCCACGAGAAGCAACCACCGACGGATGAGAAGACCGTTCGTTGCGTGATAAACGGAGCTAATTAGCCATCCGAGAATGACTCTCCAACCAAACAGCAGTCAAATGATTTGCTGTTGTGTGATCACACAACAGAGAGAACACCCAATTTATCACGCATAAAGGAGAGAGAGAGAGAGAGAGAATGCAGTACAGATTTGCCTGCTTCCTATGCTGAGTTCTCCTACTACATCAGTTGATAGCAGCGGATTTGTGCCCTTTATTCGTGAATTACGTGTAAAATAAACAAATATTCAAATTAATTTTCTTGTTTCAGGGAAAACATTCAAGGGAATCCGACACCATAAGAATATAAATATGAAGTATTAGAAATTGTGAACATTTTACGTTGGGAGTACCTTTTATGGAAAATTCTTTTTGTAAATTGTAACGAATTAAATGGGTGTATTTAAAATACAATGCTGTTTGTGTTATTTGTATCTAAAATTTTAAATAAATCCATTTAATTGGTCAAAATTTACAAAATAGAATTTTCACTCATTTTATTCCCTAAAAACCACTCCCAACATAAAATGTTTACAATTTCTGATACTTCATTTACAAGGAATGAATCGAATATTCTGTACGAAAAACTCTTCTACCTCCGTCTCATCATCAGCAGCAGCCATTTGCTGTCCACTGCTGGACGGAGGTCTCTCCCAAATTTCCTCATTCATTCCTATCTTGAGCGGTTCTATGCCACTGAGTTTTTACCATCTCTTTAATCTCGTCCTCCCAGCGTCTCTTTACTCTTCCTGTAGCTCTTTCCATCTCCAGGATACCATTCTGATATTAACTGTTTCACGAATGAAATGTCCATGAAACTGTAAACCTTTCTCACAAAACATCTCAGAAACTTCAAAAAATCCTTCAGAAATCTCTTCCTCATTCACTTCACCAAATTACTGTCTGTGCAACCACAGTCCATCTTAACTCTGTCCCGTGCTTTTGTGCGATTCGATATTTGTCAGTGGATGCCTAATCTAGAATCTCCCATTTTTGGAATTCTGTGGCTTAAGATTTCCTTTCTTCATTATGTTTCATTCGCTTGCCCTCTTCACCCCTCACTAGTTCTGAAAGTCATTCTAAGCACTTTGATTCCTTGATGCTTTATTTTCTGCAATCAAACTTGTTTCATTTCGACTCCTGAAACTGGAAGGGAAGCTGAGCTATTTCCTGTAAGCAACCAATTAGAAAAACAAACACTGTCCACCTACAGACCAGAATAACCGAAAATCGTGCACACTCACCTAACACGCTGCGTCTTTTCTTAAACAGTTCTTTCTAATACTCTCCAATTTTAAGGAGAAGGTCATCATCAGGTAACTTCTTAAACCTACAGAACTGACAAGTAATCAGTGTCCACCACTATTTATTCCACAAGGCAAGACCCACAGAAGAACCCCTTGACTTCATCCCCCAATTTCGACAGGTGCAACGAAAAGAGTTTCAGATACTTCGGCTGCTGCACTCGACAATTCCAAAGTCTGTTTACAGGATTTGCCACCAAGGGCTTCTCAACAATTTGCCTTCCTATGGTCTGCATTTAACCCTTTGCATCTGGATTTCCAGTTTCCAATTGAGTTGTTCACTGCGAATAATGGTCGAGGGTGTTCTCTCTTCGGTTTTTCGTCTAATGCAGGTCGTGTTCCTCAGGCTCTGTTAGTTCACGGACCTTATATACGTTATTATTATTATTATTATTATTATTAACCCCTTAACGTACCAATTAAAAATCAGAAAACGGTCGTTTTTCTGCCAATTTTTTGGGCGAAGTTTGGGCGAGGGTGATTTGCTGGATCAAATTGATCATTATTTTTCAAATAATGATGAATTTGTGCAAACAAACGAAATAGCCGATACACGCAGTTGGAAACTTTTTCGGCTGAAAGGAAACAGGCACAAGATTGTCTGGCGTCTATATTCGGTTGTATTTACATGAGAAACCAAAATTCAAAATCAATTTTGGTGCAATAAACAAAAAATGTGTCACAGATGTCTTTGTATGTTAAGGGGATAAGAGAGACCCACCAGGGAGTCAGGCAGGGACTCATCGAGGGAGGCCACATAAAACACACATCAGCTATCATACTTATTCTTGAATTCATTCACACTGCTTGCACACAAAACATCCAATGGAAATCCATTCCAATAACACACCACCCTCTGAGAGAAACCTAGCCCTCGCCCTTTTCTTATCAGCCTTCATTCGCAGCTTCCAGGGATGAATTCCTGAATTCCAGCGATGCCCTCTAGTCCTTTCCCCACCCTCCATAAATTGAAACATTTCATCAACGGAAATCCTGTATGATCCTTTCAGAAGTTTGTAAGTCTCAATCCACCCCTCTTTCTGCTGTTTGCTAGTGTCTGCAATCTACAAATTCTCGATCTGTCTTCATAATCAGTATTCCACAATTCTGGTGTCATCTTTAACACTCTCCTCCAATGTATCAGAATCACAACGGATAACAAGAGACCAGACCTACACACAGTAGTCCACAATGAGGTCTTATCAAGGTCTTGTAAAGAGGCAAAATGACTTCCTTATCTTAAAAATACAAATTTCGTTTCAGAATTTCAATTATTTTCTGAGTTGTACGTGCGATCTTTGATACATGGCCTTTGAACTTCAACTTCCTATCTACTAAAAATCCATGATTCGTAGCCTGATCAGTTTCCTCTAGCATAATACCAACATATATACGATATTGGATATCTGATCGTACCAAAATGCATGATTGTATCTGACATTGAACTGACATCTATTTTTCCATGCCCACAATTCCAGCCTATTCAAATTATTCTGCAAGTACTGCCTATCAGCTGCATTCCTGATTACCTTACCTATCTTTGCATAATCAGCAAATAGCGGTATGTCGCTGATGTAATCCTTCCCAATATCATTAATGTACAGATTGAATAACAATGTACCAAAGACTGATCTTTGTGTTACACCACTGGATACCTGAAATCTTGCAGACTCACATCCCCCATATACCACATTTTGATATCTGTCAGTTAGCCATATTCTTATCCATGCTAATGTTTTGTAATCCAAACCTATATTCTCCAATTCATGCAACAGTCATCCATGCTTTATTCTGCACAGTCCTTAGCAAAATCCAAAAGTATCAATGCAAAATAGAGATTCACTATCAACCCATTTCCGAATACGAACTGTAACCAACTTTTCCAAATTTTCTCCATCATTCCAGAGACGCTTATTGATGGATAGTTGGATACATCGGTCTTTGCGGCACCCTTATGCAATTACCATAAATTATTTCCAATCCTGTAAAATCCTCCCCTTTTCTAAGATTCAAATTACACTGGTGTCCAAACCCTGAGGACGAACACGATTTCTGGAGATGATAATCGCAAATTCAAATTTCCTTTCTTGGATGACAATGCCACTCCTCATCGTACACGATCACTGGAGATACATTTTTAGGACATTAATCGAATCGACTCGTCAAAACGCTCCCCTGATCTCAACCCCATGGAACACATATGGGACACTCTAGGGAGATGCATTTCTGCTTGAAATTTCCCCCCGGAAACAAACGAGGCGTTAGTTATCCTTGCTCTGAAGAAGGAGTGTGTGAGTTTGCCTCAGGAACTCCTGAGCGACTTGGTGCTAAGCAATGGTACGACGTTGGGAGAGCTGCATCGCAGTTCGTGATGGACATATTCCACACTGAAATATCTCTTCGCCTACTTTTCTCTAAGCACTGTACATTAATTCCTTAACTACTTCCTTAAGAAATTTGTAACTCTTGCCAAAAACGGTTGGAAATTTAATTTGTACGAAATTTGTAACACATTTTTGTGTAAAATAATTTTTATTAAAATGCTGGCAATAAATTTATGTCCATTTGGCTGTCGTCATGAAAGGGTTTTTTTTTTTTCATATAGAGGTAAAAGTGCAGTTCGTCCTTAGCTTTGGGAAAGCAGTGTATGTAGGCTGGTGAAAGGAATAGCCAGTTCAGCTGAACACTCTTTTAGCACACGTGCTGATATCCCATCAGTCTCGCTTGCTGAATTCTTATTCAGTTTGTGCAACAGTTATGATACCTCCTCCTCATATACGCCTGCGTTTCTTCTTGCAGTGAAGAGGTAGCAGTGAGCTCAAAATGTCGCGTGCACCAACTTGATCGCTTTTAACAAAATGGCTGCTGATTAGTTGGACAATCTCTTCTGCATCTGTCACTCTCACACTCTCTGCCTTCACTATCCAGTTATTCTTTCACATCCATTTCTTCTACCGAAATTTCCGTTGGCCCTCTTCCGCAGCAGCACTGGCATCCATCGCGTCCCCATTTCTGCTGAAGGGTTAGGCGAGTCAATACCACGCTCATCAGATTCTCCTCATCCTTTTACAGCTGAACCAGTTTGCGCTGCTGACTTGAACTCCTGTTTTCTTCCATCGGCCTCCGTTCTTCATGGAGAATTCCTCAAAGACTACCAACCTCCAATCTTCAAAGCGAGTATCAACAGATCACTTTGTTGTCGACCCCTGTCGACACAGGGCATTTTTTTTTCCATGCATTCCTCGAGACGATTACTCGAATCCATTTCACTATCATTAACGTGCTGTTTAATTAAGAAGCGACCGTTAAATCTCGAGTTTCTTCCTGCAGTAAAAGCAAATTGCAGAATGTGTCACGCAACAAAAAAAATGTCAGTCACTCTTGACGAGGAACAACAGAACGGGGGTGGGGGGGAAACGATAACCCATGTGGTTCTGCATGAATGAATGTCGGGTACCTTGCTAGGGGGTGAAAAGTATGCGAGACAAACGACTGACGGGGAACAGCGTTCATATTGTGAACAGACCATTTCCTTCAAATGGCCTGCCTGACGGCTGCGTTTCCGATCCTCACAGACGAAACAACAAACGCAAATGGACTGCGAAGGCCGTCCGGTGAACTTACTGTTTCAAGGATTGCGTGCGATTTTCACTGTGAAGGCCAAGCGAACGCCATTGGTAGGGGATCCCGGTATTAATCAGCGACCACACTCACCGTCTGTCATCGTTCGTTTTGATCCTGACATATCGCTCTATGCAGCGCTCTTTTGCTAAAAAAAAAGCATTTCGCAGGAAATTCTTTCGCACGCGGCTTATCGAAAGTCGCTTGTTCATCATGTTCCCGTCGATGATCGAAGCGGATGTCGTCAAGTGCCGTGTCGCACGCAGATGCACGTCCACACGTCAAATTTATCCTCCGGAGATCAACAGCACCCAAGATCATCGTGAATTTCCAAGACTCGGCTTGGAAATTCGCGATTGAAAATTCTTGAAAATTCGAAATCATTTTCGTTCTTGCGAGTTTCGATTCGTATTGAAATCGCGGCAGCGTTGATTTATTCGAGAAAACTTCGGAATTGACCGTAATTTGCGTAATCCTTCGTTTCACTTCGTAAAATTTCTCTCGAAAGTTCTCTCTAATCCAACGGAGTTTCCAGCAAATAAAATTTCCATCTGCTGCAAATAAAAGCGTTTTAACTACTGCAATAAACTGCATTTCTTTAAGAAAACTAACAGCTTTCCTGGATGCTTATCAGTTGAGAAAAATGCACCAGTGTATTGCACGCCACCTGTAAGTGTTTACATGAATTAACTCCCCTTTTTTTTATTTCTTCCCCTTCTCCGTTCTAGCAGTACGAATTAAATTCAATCGTCAGTGTCACAACATCGTTTCTTTCGTACGCTATGAATTTCTTTCGTGCTTTAAACGAAATATTTTTCAAGTGTTCATTTCTGAACTTCAAAAATTATTCTTAAAGGACTTAAAAGGGAACCAACCCCCACTTACTTTTGAGGCTGCAACTACGGCAAACGTCAGTCGTGTTGGACTTGAGAATGTTCTTCAACTGCAAAAAGCGCAGCAGGTGACGACTTCCTTTGAACTCGCCTGCGCATCGTTTGAAAGAGGCTGCTTTTCGTCTTAACAAAATAACTAATTCATTCACCCTGCAGAGGGCGCTAGCTTTCTTCCGATTACATTTTTTCCGTAACGCCTTGGCTGAGTGTGCGAAATAGCTGAAATATGGACTGCCTGCTCAGAATAACCTTCCTGAGTTTATTATGACAGGCTCGGAACCCTCCTCCGCTGTGAGGTACGCTGCGTGAGAAAAACATTCGGTTTCCGTTCCGGACATGCTCGCTAAAAATTGAAAAGAAATCCTCGCGAGGATGATCGCAATGACGATACTCTCCACGTTCGTTATCGGAGGAATGTCGCTCACCTTTCCTGTAAACGTCGTGTGCACAACTCCGAAAATATTTTTTTATTTTCGTTTGATCATGCGTCGTCTCCATTTCCGGAACAGGAAGTTTTTGTTTGTTGACGTTTCTAATCGTCTGCTTTTGTGCGTTGCTAGGAAACTGAATATTTGAAGTCGTCTGCTTCATTTCCACTCAAACAGTTCACGTGCGGATGCCGCCATTAAGTTCGTTCAGGTTATTTTCATGATGGAGCTGTTCATCGTATTTCTCTGATAATCGGTGCCGCCGCTGGAATGTGGACGGGGTTCTTCGCATGGATGAACCTTGCTGGGAATTCGAACAAGCAATGAGATGCAGCTGATGGAGACTGCAGTTCGGGTAATGAATAACGAAAAATATTTTTGTTCATCGCGAAACAAAATCCTCAGGGGCAGGAAATAAACAAAATATCGAAAGAACGAAGAGGAAATTTTTCAGTTGCGTTTGACAATATTTTCTATCCGGGAGAGAACTGAAAGTCATGTCACGTGATTCTACGAATTGTGAATTACATACTGTAATATAATAATATTATAGAATTATATGTAATGTAATATAATATCCTGGACCAGGCCTCCTGAAGAAAGAGTGGAGTTCAGTTCTAGTCGTCGACTGGAGGAATATTTTTCTTAGCCATTCTTCGACGGGTTCTCCAATTAGTAGATCTTTGAGAATAAGGATTTTTTTTCTCCCGGAAAGTCGGATTTCTCTTCCTGTAAACTCAAAAAAATCAAACTAGGGATAGACTTATATATATCACTTCATAAATTGAACTATACACGTGCGCAGTGACTACTTCATCTCATGCTTTCTTTAGATGTTAGGCTTGTGATTTATCACGCCAAACACCTTCGCTTCATAGAAACCGAACTAATGCGTTCTGATAGTTTGTGATGCCTCCATGCCCAAATGAGTGTGTTCTGTGGCTGCCTTGTTTCTCTTCTGCACTAAAACACCAGCATTTCCGTGAAAAAAAACTCTCACTACAGCATGACTACGGAACTCGCCTTCGGTTGTGAAGCCCAAAAAGGTTTTTAGCATCCCAATCGGATTCAGATCCAGGTCTTTGTAACCAAGGACATCGTCGACTGACTAAATTACTGTGGCTCCTCCTAGAGTAATATTTTCTTCTTTTTTTCCTTACTTCGTATTATGTCTTACTGGCCTGTTACAGAGTTCATTTGAGCTCTTCTAAGTCGTAACCGTCCCGAGGATAACGTGATTAGCCCTATGCCTTCCGATATATCCTATGGCTGTATCTCGTGCGCTCACGGGGCTGGTCGGCCTGCTAGAGCAAACAAATGAATAAAATTAAGTGCTATCCTGGTGGCGACTTCTTTACTGATATCCAGGTGTTCACGCGATGCTAAAAGATTCCTGAAATGAGCCACCAGAAAGCAGACCGAGTTTATTGCTTTACGACATCGGTTATTAAAATGAATGAAAAAAGAATGTAAGAGCATGCGGTTTCCCTATTGGGGAGTAGTGAAAAGACAAGTGAAGATTATGCTGAGCAGACGAGATTAAAACTCGAAATCCAATCAACAGTAGCAGCAGACGACACGTGTTAGGTGATTTCGATTGGCTTGAGTGTAATCAGTCATAACTTCCAAGCCACATTTTTATAGCTTCAAGTTTCGTTGTGGAAATTAAAGATGGTAACAAGGCAGAGATGGTAAGGGGTGGCTTCCAGTGCTAATCGCAAACCTCGAAGATCTGTTTTGATCTTCGAGGTTTGTGATTGACAACTTCTTCGAGATTAAGGCAATAACCTACCAAGGTTTAGAAATCATCAAGTTCCCGAATTCACCAGAAGATTCAGCTTTGGGAGGACGGGAAGGAGTTCGGTTTTCATCCGTTGTTTCCCACTAAGGATGAGTTCAATTCCGCAGTAACACGACGTCAGTATTGGCACAGAATCCGCGAGCACTTTGGTAGTCCCCGCTCTGTCTTACGTTTCTTTCGTTTCTTCGTTTCATTTCTTATGCTCGGTAGATCTAACTTCACTAAACTTTCACATTTTGCTATTTCTTTCTCTCACTCTTGTTCTCGGACCAAAATAACAAAACAATGTTTCTGGTTAGTTGAAAACCTTTTAAATTTCATATTTAAAAGGTTTTCAACGAAATTTAATCACGATTTCATATCGTGAATTTGTCGCAAAATAAGCAAAAGTGCACGAAAGACAAATGCACAGAGGACAGCGGGATGACGAGGATTCAAATCTCGATCCATTTCTCAAGTAAATATTAACCATACCAAACTTTTGGTGTACTCCGATCAGAACTCTTTCCTGTTTTAGAAAGTGGCTCGATTTCGGAAGACCTTTCCCTGTGTAGCGTGTCGGGTCGATCTCTGGATTTAGTTTCAATGGCCAGTAAACGTGCGATCGAAATAATTCGCGGAAATCACCCGTCGAATAACACGAAAGTAATCCATCTCGTTACAAACTGTTTCCTTCTGATGATGGGTCTAAAACTCAACAGACTCCTTTCCTGGACAGAAACCCGCTGCCAAGTTGCTGTGTTCGGAGGATGTCAGTGATTGGGGTGTTGGACGAGTCTTTAATTGAGAAAAGTGCGGTCAGCAGTGGTTGCAGAACGACGACTTGTTCGTCCAGCACAAGATCATTTTGTCACCGTCATACATTTCTGTCTATTACAGCGTGACTCAAGAATGTCATTCGTTTCCAGTGTGCATGTGCGTGTGATCTGAAAATTTTTTCAAGTTAATGATCTCTAGCAGGAATTTTTTTCTGTGGGTAAACTTAGTTTAAAATCCGCACCGTGATCAAGAGAAGGGTGGGGGAATCCCCTCTCAGCAATCTTCATCGTCTCTTCCGTTGGTGTTAAAAATTAAATTACAAGAGCGATCGCGGACTTTCTTTCTTTACAGCGACAGTCCTTTAAAGTGCGACACACACCCTTTCAATCAATAAACCCTACTGATTTCATCCCTGATATTCCCGTCAGGGCCGATGTTCCGACAAATGTTCACACTCATCGTGCATCAGGGCTTGTGTTTCATCATCGGGCACACAGGGAAGGAGACAAACTTCAATCTCTTGCGCAACACGTGAGATCAACTTGCTGCTCAATGGAAGTCTGTCCTTGGTACACGTGGCTTCCGCTAGAGGGCTCTACAAACAACTGGATAATGAAGTGGGCCTTCTCTGCTTGCGGCAACGTATGTTAATCATACTGGGAAACAAATAGCAGAAAATCTAATTTTGAATTAAAATGTCGAGCAAATTCCTTTTGTGTACAATTTTATGGGCTTGTTTGTGCTACCGTTTACGTGGCTAAATAAATTACCTGCGACGGAAAGTAGTTTAATTGTGAATTTAAAGAACACAAAGAGAAAAGAAATGCACATGGTTGTCCACAAACACTCGCGACCTCTTAGCAATCGGATGCTGTTCTCTTCACTCTCTTGGTTAATGCCAGAAATCTTCGATATGCATGTCGACGAAGAGGTCTGCAGGCGAGGGAAACACACGCAGATATCGGGAAAATATCTGTTTTTTCTAAATTATTTAAAAGTATGTACCATTCGTATACTGGACTGCACATAGAAGTTACATACCGCACTTTACATCAGGGAATTCGGCACAGCAATTGCTTAAGTCCTTTTATGATTGTGCACGGCTCCACATTTGAAAGCGCAAAAAATGCCAGAGAATGAAACAATAAAACCCAAGCGGGGAAACAATTCCTGGGAACAGCTTACACAAATCCAATCCCTCTTGCTTTGAATAACTCTTAAAATTAAATCACCAATTCGCTGAATTAAATCTAATTTCAGCTAATTAGATAACTAATTAGCTAATTTGAGAAGCAAATGAATTTCTGATTAATTTAGTAGCAGCCACGTCGGTTTACTATAGACCCGTTTGGCCTCTGGAGCAAGGTTCGAGATTAGAAATCCTCGCCCACCCGCTATCCCTAATACGGACTACACATTGCGAACACTTAAACGGATGTGATGGTCGTTAAGAAGTACAGACAATGATAATTATTTCTAGGATATTCCGGAATTAATTTACTGTCACCGTATAAAAATTAACGAGAGAAGGAATTAATTCAAAATAAATTAATTATTGTCATGCACTTGCACTGCCCTCTTGCGGAAGAAGTTAGCTGTCAAAACGAATTGTAAGCAAAAAGAAGTGAATCGGAAGACAACCTGCAGAGAACAGTGGATTAACAGGGTTCAATGCGAATCCAAAAATACGACCAACATTATTTTCTAGAGATAATTATTCTTGATTGTACCGAATATTTTGTAGCCAATTCCCGAATTAGTCGCCCTTTGGCAACAAGCAATTAGGGTTTTCATCTTTGTTGCTTGAACTCTCTTGTCGCCGACGAAGCACGTGTGACATCGCCATCTCATTGGTAAGGTTCGTAGGTGTTGCAACCAAATCAAACTAAACGCCCACTTCTTTCCAAGAGTTGGCCCAATTTGTACGCCCCCCCCCCCCACTACGCCTAAAAGGGCCAACTTTCAACCTTTTAATTCCAACATCATTCCGGAAGACGTGAAAATAAATAAATAAATGGCCACGAGAAGCACACTGCGCCTGATGCTTTTATAACAAAACAAGGACAAATAAAAAGATAAATGAAATATCAAAGTGGAGCTTCGCACTGCTTGAATAGAGCCGAAGAAAGCGACCAACCCACGCCACCCTTCCGCTAGGATGGACGTAAATGCAACTTTTCGTCTGCATTTGTTTCCAATTTTCACCGCGTGAAGACGGAAGCTTTCCAAGGTCATCCATGTAGAGAAACGTCTCTTTTCCCTGATGTCAGCCAAAAGAGTTTCCTGGAGAATGCGAACGAAGTCATCGAGGATTAAAACGGGGTCGGAAGACGCGAACTTGAAACGAATTTGCGGGATTAAAGAGATTTCACTTGCCCGATTGTCGATTAAAGGCTGATCGTGATTAGGTTGGCTAAATTTAAAACTCATTTATCGAAACTGGAAGGACATGCAACAACAAAAAAGTGAAATTTTTAGAGTTTTTTTTTTTTTCCATACGAAGTTCTTGCCAATGCGAGGAACCTGTTGGTGCTGTTGATGAAAATAGTTTCTACCAAGAATCGGCAACCGAAGTGTGTACAATAATTAATTTTTCTTTGAGGCCTGTCGTGTACAAATTACTGAGACTAAAGGAACAACAAGTGTCAAGATGAGACAAGAAGTGACAAGATGATATAGATAACTTTTATTATCGCAAACTACTATTTGCATTTGCTTGATAACTCGTTCAATTGCAGTGATGCTAATGAGAAGCTGAGGTTCAGTTGTGGATGCCACGTGATTGCCATGAAAGAGTGAAGAACAAATGGAATGCCAAAATGGTTTTACTGTCTGCTGTAAAGAAATGGGAATAACAAAATTATTACAATAATTACTTTAAAAATGTGAAATATTGAAATATTTTGTTATTATTTTCCTTTTAACTTTTTTAAGAAGGAGAAATGAAAGGTTTGCCAATCCTGACTTTTCAACTTGTGCCCATCTTGCATTTAAACTTTTTTAGCGATGGAAGGAACTTCGTTGTTAGCTGAGGGAAGCCCAGCATGTGGGATTAATCCACGCAGTGATGCACGTTTTAACACCACCACAGTGTGGAATAATCAATTTGGGAATAAAAAGGAAAAAGTGCTCGACACTCTTGTAAGAATTATTACCTTAGGATGAGAACGAGAAGACGCGGAAACATAAAGTAGAAATTTTGCTCAACCCCTTTGACTAAGCTCACGAGCGTAGTCAAATTACTGTGAGGAGGAGGAGGCAAGCTTAGCGCATTTTACTGTTAAGGTCAGCTCCGATTGGCGGTGAATTTTGGTTGTTCTTACTGGCGAATTATAAGCGGGGTGGAGGGTTGTGTCACTAGCACGACCCATTGAGTTTCATACTGGATTTAGTATGGACCACTTTGACGCATTTTTTGCAAAACGAAGGCTTAGATTAAGGTTAGGAATTTCTAGCGTCGTGGGGAATAAAAAGCCCTCGTCCTCGCATTGGGGAAAGAATCCCTCATCCAAGCAATGATATTTTCGTTTATTAGATGAGAACAGGCTGAACAGTGCAAGAAGCAATGATCAGACATCGGAAAAGCGGTCTCGGTCATCCAAGTTAGCACCACCAGAGGATATAAGGCTGAGATTGGCTGTGAGGAGGACGATCTCTGGGGGGGGGGGTCAAATGATCATTGATTTTGGTCGCCTGTGTTGCGTTTGTAGGGGAATATGTTTAAGAGAAGGTCCAGGATGTTGTAAGAATAACGGGAGTTGTCTGGAATTCTGCTGAGTAAGTAGGAGGTTGTCGATTTATGTTAAAACAAATGTGGTAGCACACAATTCAGCATCTCCTCAACATTGGGCTGTGAAATGGCGGCTAGTTGGGATGTTGGGTTCAACATCTTGTTTCCACCATCATTAGACTTTGTTGGATCAAGTTTTAGATAAATTTTTCCAAAAGCCATATAAAAGTGAATAGCATTTAACCCTCCTTTAAAACTAGGAATTTTATACTGAAATGCGGATGGAAGTTGCGAGTTGAATTACGTTCATTCAAAGCTTAATTTAATAAGCCCAGTGGTGAGTTAGAAAGTCAAATCTTAAAAGCGCGCACGTTTTGATGTTGTTTAGCAGTGATTATTATCTTGTTTATTTTATTTTATCTATTTTTGTTTGTTAGTGACTTTTACGGTGTTGCTACGACTCTTGTCCCCTATAAATCAAAAGAAAACCACGTGAATTTATTGCATAGTCGATCTTCATTTACTTGGCACTGGCGATTCAATTGATGATCGAAACAACGGAATCGTCACACCAGTTACTGCTCGTGGGATTATAAGAAAAGAGTGCGCCCATCATTGGACAGCTGGGGCTGCTGTGATGCAAAAAAATTCAACCTCACTCCTCGTTACGGTTTTAGGGAAATTGGGATTAGAAGGAAAATTCTTCTTTGAAATTTAATGACAAGTCTCGACACAATACGAAGCTTACTGACACAAAACATTTCCTGGTCATAATGCAATTAAAATGTCTAATAACAGATTCTCAGCAGAAGGCAGTGAATAGTACTCAGCTAACATCAACGGGATTGCAGTCTTCCTCGTGACACAGTTACATACGAGAGTGGTTTGAAACGTTCTCGGCTCGACCATAGATGGCGACACTATCGGCAACATTTCTTTTCTAAGTTGGTACATCTGTCATAAGCATCTATGTGAAATTACAAGTCATTCTATCGAGCAGTTTGCTTTATACAGCTGTCTGAAGCAAAAGTGTTGTTTGTGTCCCTTGAAATGGATAAAATTGAGTTTCGTGCGGTTATAAAATTCTTTGTAAAAGAAGGTTTAACGCCAAAGGAAATTCAAAGTTCACCAAAGTTTATGGGCGTTCTTCTCCTTCGTTTTCGATAATTAAGAAATGGGTTGCTGAGTTTAAACGTGAAGGCATACCACCCTTCAAGATGATCCACGTGAAGGACGTCCAAAAAGTGTAACAACACCAGAAATCATTGATCAAGTGCACAATGTGTTATTGGATGGGTGCCGCGATGCTCACAGCAGATCAAAAACGCATTTGCATGACAATATATGAACAGTGCTGGAAGCGTTTTAACAAGAATAAAACTGATTTTGTGTCGTCGATTGTTGCTATGGATGAGACTTGGATTCACCATTACACACCAGAATCCAAACAGCAGTCAAAACAGTGGAGAGAAGCCGGTTGTTCAGCGCCAAAGAAGAACGAAATCGGTTCCATCAGCAGAAAAGGTCATGGCATTGCTGTTTTGGGATGCTAAAGACATTTTGTTTATTAATTATCTTGAAAAGGGTAAACTAATAACCGGGTAATATTATTCCGATATTTTAACCAGACTATACTAAAATACTCGTGAGAAAAGACCCGGTTTGGAGAAGAAAAAAAATCATCTTTCATGAGGACAATGCACCTGCCCACAAAAGCGTTTTGGCAATGGGAAAATTAAGAGATCTGCACTATGAATTGCTGGAACATCCACCCTATTTTCCAGATTTGGCTCCCTCTGACTGTCTCTTCCCCAAACTAAAACTCTTCCTCGCTGGTCAGCGTTTTTTTTTCGGATCAAAAGGTGATTGCAGCTCTAGAGGGTATTTTGCAGATCGTACTGAGAACTACTACAGGAAGGACGGGATAATGGTGCTGGAGCATTGCTGGAATAAATGTATTAGTCTTAAGGGAGATTACGTTGAAAAGGAAAAATAATTTTGAAATTATAAATTCGTTTTTAAATTGTTACGCTGAGAACTTTTCAGACCAACCTCGTGTGTGTGTGTGTGTGTGTGTGTGTGTGTGTGTGTGTGTGTGTGTGTGTGTGTGTGTGTGTGTGTGTGTGTGTGTATATCTGCTACTTGACCATTGGGCCTAACAAGGAAGGAAAGTTGGTATGGGATCTCTCTCTCTCTGTGTGTGTGTGTGTGTGTGTGTGTGTGTGTGTGTGTGTGTGTGTGTGTGTGTGTGTGTGTGTGTGAATAGACGTACAGATGCCACAGCGGGTCAAATCTTAGTGTTCCAGTGGTTGTAAACAGCCTAGAAGGCGAGGCAGGGTGTATGTGCTAAAGTGGTTATTGTGTCAACCGATCGAATTGGACGTGGTCATTTGTCACGAGTTGTTTTTGTTTTCTGAGTTTCTTCTGTTTTGTGTGCGTGAAGTGTGAACTGACCTGTTTTAGGACCCCGATAGAGAAAAGGAATTTTCTAGAAATAATTTCTCCCTTTTTTACCCAATGGAGGAAGGCTCTTTGGCTCTGTTAACCAGTTTTAATAGTCTACGTCATTGCGTGGGTAATTTATTTATTCGTATGGAGTTTCCTCCCTTTTCTCCCCCGTCCCTACTGGGGCGAGTTGAGCCCCCTCATGTGGGGTTAGGTATTTATGGTTGTATATCCGTGTGTGTTCACGGGGCCGATTTGCCTGCTTACAGGATGAAACCCCCCAGATAAACTGGGAGAAAAACCCTGCTGTCCACTCCCAAGACCGGCTAACTTGGCTATGGCTGAGGAAGATCCTTGAGCTCCTCTAGTCGTCGACGGGAATCGAACCCAGGACACTCCTTCCCCAGTCATAGGGTTGCGAAGCGCAAAGCCACTAGGCTAACCGCGCGGACACATTGCGTGGGTAATGAACCATCAGGGTATCCCCCGCAGTAGTCAAATATTAGGTGCATTGAATGTTATTCTGTCGTTCCCCTGCAGAATCCATTCTTCACACTTTCCCAGGGTTTATGAAAATTCTCATCTTTTAATTCCGGAATTTTAAAATTAATCTTTTGTTTCGATTACAAAATTAGTTCATTTTTGTCTGTTTCGTTTTCCACCCTCCTATGATGAGTGCTAATCTTTTACACATTATTAAAATATAATTTTAAGTTTTTTAATTAAATATTTAAAAGAATGCATCACATCAATATTTTATTCACAGAACTCATATTATTGGAACTATGAATTCATAAGTATTTCGGAACTATGAATTCTTAACAAAGGAATTCTACTTTAAAACGAATCAGATAAATACAGGTTTCACGAACAAAAAACAATCAATGTGTGTTCAAATATTTTAATTGATCTCTGCTCAGTGAAATGTAATCTTAAAGTGTGTTATTTATTTGAGTTTTTGAAATAAGCTGTTTTTTTTTTCATTTTTGAAAAAGACAAAAAAATGCTGAAAGATTGAAACTTGTTTCAAAGAACAAGAAAATACGACTACTTCTGACCTCTTTCATTCAGCAGAAGGATTTTAATAATTGCTGAAGTTACGAAAGCAAACTTGAAAATGCGTCTTACGAGATTTTTTTTGTATATCTGATCCACACACGAAAGGCCACAAGACTTATAGCACGCGAGTGCCGTGTGCGTGCAAGAACAACAGAAGAAAGGAGGAGTCTGTTCGCATTTTGCTTGAACAGCGGAGGATTGTATTTCTTAGCGGAAGGCAGAGTGGGGGAGACTGTTCTAAAGAAGAGAAGTAGATGGAATGAAAGAAAAGGCAGTGAAATTGGTTCGATGAGTTTTAAGGTGGTCTTTAAAAGGATGTTGGTTAGCAGTGACTCTTCTTTTGATGATTTTGGAGGAGAGTAGAGGAATAATAGTGGCCAATTCAGCAGAGCACGTCCATGAAAATATTTCTAGAAGAGGCAGCAGCTGAAAGTCTGTGGGAGAGGAATTGAAGTGCCATGTGAGGGAAAGATCATTACTTAGCCAGTTTTCCTCTTCTGGATAGAATCGAGCCATCTTAAAGTAGATTTTGGTGCTCCACCCCAAATATGGAAGCAACATTCCATGGCTGGGTGGATTTGGCCGTTTTATAGAGGTAGCAGCTGTGAAAGTGTGAAGTGGTGTCTTGTGCGAAAACGTAAACCAATGATTTTGGCGTCTGCAGAAGCTACAGTTGGAATGTGGTTGTGCCAGGAAAGATTGGAGGTGAAGGTCAGTCCAAGAAGACAAAGCAAGACAAAGCGCATTTTGCTTGGATATCACGATAACGCTGAACTTAGGGGGTGGGGTTGTGAGAGGTCAGAGAACTGAGTTTTGGTAGCTTTGAAGTTTACAAGGTTGTCCTTGCCTCACTAGGATATAGCTAGGAGATCTGAGTCCAGGCCCCTGGTCATGGTATATCTTGAGGATTCTAATAATTGAGCACTGCAAGGTTTGTCGAATGTAAAGAAGGAATGGAGTGTACTCTCATCAGCAAAGCCATGGATAGGATTGGAAGTCTGAGAGAGCAGGTCAATATACAAGAGGAAGAACAGAGCATAGGATTCTCCTTCATTGGTAGGGAAATCTGAGGACCGTAAAGCGTCTACCATGACGTGTAGTGAGTGGCCAGTGAAAACGCTGGCGATCCAGTTTCAGTTGCAAGGTGAGGAAGGCAGACCATACGATGGCAGCTTGTTACGTATGTCCCTGTACCAAACCGATCAAATGCCTTTTAAATATCTAGGGCAACCACGTGAGTTTCTCCAAATTTCTCCATGGCCTGAGTCCAGAGGTGGGTGCTGAAAGCAAGAAGATCAGCTATAGATCGGGAGTAGCGGAATCCATACTGCTGGTCATTGATTTCTTGATGTTACTCTATGAGTCAAAAGTTGGTTGTTGATGACCTCCATAATTTTTGAGAGAACAGAAGCGAGAGCAATTGGGTGGTAAATCGTTGGTTGACTCATATCACATTTCCTTGGAATGTGTTGGATGTGGACCTATTTCCATGTTGTAGCATTGATGCCAGTTGTAAGGATGGGTTGAAGAGGCGATACAGTATAGGTGTTAGATCTAGGACTCACTTTTGAGCACATTACGATGGATTCCATCAGCATCAGATGCCTTGTTTATGTTCAGATTATTTGGGATTCTTGGATTTCTTTTTGTCGGATGACTGGGGGACATGAAGGGAGCAGTTCTTGATAGAGTGATGGGAATTTTCCCGGTTCTTCAATGCAGGAATTACAAGAGAAAAGTGATACCAGTAAGTTCGCCTTGTCTTTAGGTGAGGTAACTACAGTATCATCCGAATGTGAGAGTGGAGTAAACCTGGGTGGGCAGAAGGTGCGCCCGATGGCCTTGCCAAGGGACCAGAAGGAGTTGCGCTTTGTACCAGACACGACTTTGCCGCATTTGGCCCTTTCAGAGTCTGACTTGGATTTGGTGGGTAAATCCAAGTGGGCAGCTGTTTTTAGTTTTGAACCATTCGTGGTAAGTAGAAGTGCTTTCTTTTAGCGATCAACATTGGCACACTTTTTTGACAACTAAGGCTTGGTTGTCAAGAACTGGAGAAGTAGATGGACCATGGGAAGGAGGAATAGAAGTCACTTAGGTCCTTTTAGTTAGCATCGTTGTAGTGCCAAAGGACTAGAGACTTTGAACTAGTAGATGAAGGCTCTTCTGTGTCAAAAGAGACTTGTATGAGGTTGGATCCGAGTTACCAAGAGGAGAACCGACAGCAACAGTATACCCGGAATGGAAACTTGCTGGGAAGAGGTCAAGTGTGTTGGCAAATTGATGATGGCAAACGCCACAGCATCCGTGCCTGCTTGATCGGTGAAAGTGGAGAAGAGGAGCAAATATGAGTTGTGGACACTGAAGCCCTCAAGAAGTAGGATGACGTCATTGTTAGAGTATTTCGACTGATGGAGTCGAGCTTTAGCCAGAGAAAGTTGAAGAGATCAAAGTGGTTGACGGAGTTTGCAGAGCGATAGAGAAAGCATACGAAAAAGGGCAGGTTGATTTGGTAGAGAAATTTGGAGTCAAACCGATCAAACAGTGAGAATTGAAGGCTACTGCTAAAGCTCGTGCTAGCTTGTTAAATACGCAGTTAAATCGCATTTTTTTGATTTATCGTCCGTTATCTTTGAATAGGAAAAGCTAAAAAGAAAGGGGAGCAATTCAGTGAGAAGTGACAGACTTGAAAACATACCGCTCACAGGGAGGGAAATCATTATCCTGTCCTACATGGCGTCAATAGTTCCCCTGCAACCACAGAATCTGGTCTTCATACAGTCATGAACTGGCAAAATACGTGGTTGGATGATTTGACGCTAGTTGATCGGGAGGCTTCCAGGTTCGTTACTACCTGGTTCGGTCTCGTGTACTAAGTAGCGTCCGGCCTGCGGTACCGTTTTGCTGTTGTACCTGGAACGCCCGGGTCCCTTACACTAGGACTGGTATGTCTTTGAAGGTATCACTCTCATTGCATGTAATAACAGTGGAGACACAAGAACCAGAACCCTTGCTTCAGAGACAAAACATGGCTGCAGCTACTTCCCGTCTCTAATAAGCAAGGTGGTGGATTTCACCAAGAGTTGAAAGATTTCAACCACCTGTAGATCTAGTTTGCGTTTTCTCCAACTAGGGAAGGTGGTGATGGCAATGCTTATCAGGTTTGCCAGGGCCCCGTTCGTGGAAACAGGATTTGAAGATGGAGATGACTTGCCTGCCACAGGACCTATTTATTGCGCATCGACAGCCCAACTGGATGGCAGAACGACGGTCTTAAAACGTCGGATAATCAAGTAGATGCACTGGTTTCAGATGTTCATTTAAGAAGGAACGTTTTGGTGATTCTGAAAGGATAAACAAATACCTCATTCAGACTATCCCATGCAAGAGAACACGAGTTAATTGTGTGCAACTGACAGTCTGTTGCTTAAACAATAAAAGCGCTCAGCTTAGAGGGCGCTTCGGTCTCAAATATTTTGTGGATTGCGTTTTGAGTACATCTCGAAGTTAGGCGATTAAAACTCTTCGTGAAATAAATTTAGTAACTAAACAGTCGAGGAAATCATAAAAGGTTATGCAATTGGGGCTTCTTTTAATTTAAGAGAAGATTGCAATGTCTCAATAGATTTTGGTACTCTCATTCCATTTCAGATGACAACATTCCTTCAGGAGCGATGGTCCGACTGCACTCGCCCGTCCGTGTGTGTGTGTTTGGCGATTAAAATAATGAGGTCACGAATTCTGCGTCAATCAAAAGGTGTTCGTAAGGAAACAGTTTTGTTATCTGACTGAACTCAGAGCGCATTTTGACCACCAATGGGTTTGTTAGGTCATCTGGGAACCCCCCTGCACTCTCGAGATCAAATACGGAACGTTTTCAGGCCTCCAGTTATTGAGACGATAGTCTCGCACAGGAAGGTGAAATTCATCCCCCCCCACTCCCACGGATAATACCACTTTCATGCCCCCTTTTGGATTCGACCCCCTGCAGAGAGGTTGCACTATCAAAGAAGCCACGAAATGTGGGGTATCGAATAAGTATTGGATTTTGTATATCAATAACGGTTTGTTAGTTGTTATACGTAAGGGGAGAATGTTCTTCTGATGCTCGTGCCACGAAATGGTTTCTAATTTGAGCTTTTTGTTCAAGCGACTCCCTGATGTTTTTCGACATTTTTTCTCACCTCCCAAATTAATTTAAATCCTGCGAATTTCATTCTGTCTAAGTGTGACCACCCACCACAAGAAGTGCTGGCTTCTTGTGGTGGGTGGTCCCCTGCTTCCCCTTCATATTCGTGACTTAATTTCGATGGATCTTCTAAGAGGGGTTTGTCTTCTGGTCAAATGGAAATCCATGCTATGACACCAGCTAACTACTGTAATCAGTTGCTAGAATTTAATGGTTTCTTCTAACCAAATGGCGGGAGTTTCTGTAGACGATCGTATCCGTTTGGAGACACTCATCACTGCAGAATCAGTGAAGAAAATCCGCTTCTACACCATCCTACCAAAAGTCAGGGATACTCCTCCGATTGTAGGAAAAACTGATACCGCTGTGCTGATTTCGTGGTGATTGACGACGTTGGAGCACATGGGAGGAGCGAGCACACTAGAAGTTTGCTGGGATTGTGTGCATGGCCATAATATGACCACTTTTGACTTTATCAGTTACTAAATGTAGTCCCTCATTAACTTTATATGAGATGGTTGATATTTATCACGAACTATCTCCCTGGACAATAAATATTAGCTCTGTAACGACGCTAATTTAAATACGGCATTTCTCATTCCATCTGTCTATTATTTCCTATGCCTTTTTGTGTATGATTTAATATGAATGTGCTTTTTCGTAATGACGAATGAAAGTCGAATACAGAAATGTTAGTAATGGTGTTGGATTCAAAAATTCTAGAGCCTCCGCAGTTCAGTCGCGATAGACGAAGCCCTTTGTTCAGATAGGACCTGGGTTCAATTCCTGTCTATGACATAAGCAAATTCTTTATCTCTAGTCTCTTTCGACTAAAGGTGAGTTAGCCGGTCACATACGCCGGTAGATGGTCTTTTCACTCGGAAATTGGGTTTTTTTTGTCCCTCAGAACAAGAAGCCCAGCTCTGTGAACTCACACACATATCTACCGACACTCCTGGAATAAGGATCAACCAACCTATTCCTTAGCAATTTGGTTTGGAATGCCTCCATGGTGAAGTGTGGGTCTCCGTGTGAGCGTAAATTGGCAACAACGTTTGAAAATTCATCACCGCACACCGGAAACAGATGTCGTCGCATTTCTACATGTAGTTTAAAACGAAAACGTCTATTTCTACCCGTTCCACATCAGAGACACAACCCGTTCCACAACACAACCCCGACATCTGATCTCTTCCCTACTAGGATACGTTTATCAAAGAGAAACTAGAACACCCCAATAATTCCGCACCCTCACATCATTTCGAACATCTTGAGAACATTCTTACACAACACCCTAGAAGAAGATCATTTCTAAAACGGATGTCAGTTCGTTTTATTTTTGAATAAAAACATCAACAAGCAAAGATGATTTAAAAAATAAAGCTCACCGTAAAATCTGCAACGACCTTTTATAAAATCAAAACAGATTCAATTGCGCAATTCCAGGGGTGAATTTTCTTTACTTAATCCGGCCTCGCTTTATTAGGAGACCCTCACACTAAATGGAAAAATACTGGAGGAAGTTCTCTCTCTCTCTCTCTCTCTCTAATATTCGAAAACAGAATGAGTATTACTGGGTAAGCATTGATTGCCAATTCCAAAACGCACGTTCATTTCTTTTATTATAAAAAAAAAGTATTTTATCAAACGTGCTTATCCATTGAGTTCATGATGATTTTGATTGAACGTAAATGAACTAAAAACCGCGCAATAAATTAGAAATAAAATACTGCATATCAGACTACGATGTGGGAAGAGGAAACCACTGGCTTAGTGATTATTGATATATCTGTAAAACTAATATATCAATAATATCAGTGTAATTCCTCAGATAAACCTGGAACAATAACCAATGTTTTCGGATGTTTCTGATGTTAATATGCAAGATTGAGAGACCTCTCGCTTTTACTGTGTTTTGTTTCCATGCATAAAGCGATTCGAATGTACAATTACTGATGTATTCTGATGTAATTACATCTATCTGATGGTTCACATTCATTTTTGTTGTGTTGAAATCTTCTTATTGAACTAATTTGGAGTCTTTTGTTTCACTCTAGCAACCTGTCTATATCTTGCGAGCTTTTTATTTGTATAGACTTGAAGTCTGTGACTTTCTCAAAAATATTTTGCGGTCTTTGATCCAAAAAAATTGATACTTTTTTTCTTTTCTTTCTTGGTACATCAGATTCTGATTGAAACGTGTTAAATACTCAGATAGAAAGAGTGGTGTATTGTCTTGCGTTGCGTTTAAGTCCTTGACAACTGTTTCTTTTCAGTCTGCTGGCTTTTATGAGATTTTCTCTTGTAGCCTTGCTTGTCAGACGGATTATTACCGGTGCGGGTCGTGGGGAGCCTTGTTTTTTGTTCTTCCTGGGAATCCGATTTATGGTGTGAATATCATTATGCTGTAGAGGGATGTCAATTGCATGGTCTAACTTTAAAACTACGTCTCTGAGATTTTCTGTGGATTCGGTTTCTGGAAGACCGTTTATGACAAGGTCTTCTTTATGTTGTTGTTGGTTTAAAACTTCGTATTGCAGTTTCAGGGAATTAAATTCTTGACGGAGTTCCGATGTGTCTTTTATCAATTTGTGCTGCCTCTCAGTTAATGCGTTAATGCTGGTTTTAATGTCTTTTACCGTTTGTAAGACTTCTTCGACTTTTGAATTATTAAATTGAACAAACTCTTCATAATCGCTAATTTATTTTTTATTATTTGTTTATTCTGTTTAACAAATAGTTCTTGGACAAGATCTACCAAGCCGGCTTTTATATTTTCTAAACCTCTTTCTAGTAATAAATTTATGGAACTCAAATTATAAGACTCACTGGTATTTTGTTGTCTGTTTAGTTCATCGTTCGATTCTGCCTCCGGCGTAATCAGTTGCGCAGTGGGTGACGGCCTTTCTTTGTCCTCTCTGCAGTATAGGCATTTCCATTCCTCTCGCTTGGCATTGGATTTGCGTTGCCATGTTGTTTCTGAGAATTCGGAACAGGTAAAGTGAAGATTACTAAGGCATTTCCTGAACGTTATATGACTTCCGTCGGACGATCATTCTTCAGCACTAGTTGCATTTCATGGCTCACCTTTCTTCCCTTGGACAACTGTAAAGATGGCGACGTCCTTTGTTCTATGCTCGTTAGTGACCACTGTGAACTTTGCTCAATTTTCAGCACAGTCATAATTTAGGTTTCACTTGGCCGCTTACGATGTATTATATATCACTGTCTTCAGCGTGACAAGTAGAGTTGCATTGTGACACTTTTAAATTAAAAACAGGAGTTTGAACCACATTAAAGTATAAAAAATCTGGACGAGCGATAGAACCATGCAACCGTTCGTATGCATATACAGCGCCCTCTCCTTATAATAATAATAATAATAATAATAATAATAATAATAATAGTATTTAGAAAATGGGAATATTTTCCTGCCATAACGTACGATAGTACCCTCACATCTTACTCATAAATCTTGCTAAAATCATTACGAGTGCACATGTTTTACTGCTCAGTGGTAGTCCGCGCTGTTAGCCTAGTGGCTGTGCGCTTCGCAACCATATGACTGGGGAAGGAGTGTCCCAGGTTCGATTTCCGTCAAAGACGTGAGGAATTTGAGGATCTTCCTCAGCCATAGCCAAGTTAGCCGGTCTTTGGCATGGACAGCAGGTTTTTTTCCCTCCATTTTATCTGGGGTTTTCATCCCGCAAACAGGCAAACCGGCTCCTTGGACACACACGGATCTCCAGCCATAAATACTTAACCCTCCCCATGAAGGGACTCAACTCGCCCCAATAGGGACGGGGGTGAAAAAGGGAGGAAACTCCGTACGAATAAATAAATAACCTTCTCAGTGGTTATCGCGAATCGTATGTTGCCTGCGGCAAGAAGTGTATTGCAGAATCGTTTCAACGAAAGTGTGCACATTCGCATTTCAGCAATATCACGTGACATTTCTCACGTGATCTCTTCTACAAACAGCGAAATGCTGCAAATGTAACTTTGCCCATTCTGAACAGCGTTTAAAAGTGTAAGTGTGACGAAGACTGTTGGAATGTGTTACTTGTAAGCAAATACAATTTTAACAGTTTCAACGGGCTGAACAGGACTGCTCGCTAAAAGAAGGAATTCAGTGCGGAAACGGGAACTGGCAAGTCGCACCTTGCATTTCTAATTGAATAGCGAAGAGAAAGAAGCAGAAATTACTTCCGATTAAGGAGTTGAGTTACTTGCCCAAAGCTAATCGATATTCTGCTTGAGCAACATTTCTAAGTCACTAAAGTACGTCGGAAGGAGATTTTCTTTTGGGGATCACTCAAGCAAGCAAAGAAGCCGAGATTCGCTCACAACATTTCTTCCTTATGCACTTGAAAGCATTCCTATTCAGATCTTTTTTATATTTGGTATCGAATTGTAGTAATCCAATATATGCGATGTGTTTGTTATTCCATATAATAAGTTGCATTTGCCTTGTAACCATTTTACGGTTGGGTTGAAGTGTTTGAATGCATCTCGAAAAATTCTTCTGTGCATGAAAATGTAAACCAAATTAGCAAAATGTCTTCATTTTGCCTTCTGTCTCCGTTGGCTAACTTTCCCTGAATCGAAGCCTTAACGGTTCTGTTTTTTTGCTTCTTAGACGAGATTCCAACCCACATCTTTCCAACCAAACGACTTTGTCGAAATGCTCTGAGCTACGCAGGTTTATAGATATTTAAACCATTTATTACATACAACAAGGGTTATTCTTGTAGCAAGGCTTATACGTTGGTCATACATAACTGGTAATTAACTTAAGGAATTTACAACGCATAAAACCGATATTAATTAAAGGAAATTTTAATGAATACCTTCAATATTTTGCCAACGTCACGTGCCATCTTCAGGAACATACAAATATTGCACGTGCACGCACGCACTAACAAAAGCAAACGAGGAAGAAGGCAAGAAACTAATATCGTTCCTAAAGTCTTAATGGTGTCCCCTAGCAGGCTAATTGGGTTGTCTTGGCCGTTGGGCTGAAGTTCTCATGATGTAGGCTTCCCAAATTTGGGGTAGTTTCATGCACCGAAATTTGTTGAGGTTTGGCTTGTTTCTTAGGGCTATGACTGATTCTATAAATAGTCTTTCAAATTTATACTTGCTGCAGTGTATTACTTTGGCTTTCTTCCAACGTATTCTGTGCCGTGTATCCAGAGCGTGGTCTGCAAGACCAGAGCAGCTGTATTATTAAAACCAGATGTAGTCCTTGTGTTCCGAAATTCTGATATTCGCTGTCCTGCCCGTTTGCCAAAGTAGGACAATTTACAGCTGCAAGGGACCTGGTATACACCAGGTAGGTCTAGGGAAAGTGGTTGGCCTTTGATGGAGCGGATAAGGGATGTCAACTTTTTATATAGTCTATAACAAGAAGTTAGGTCATATTTTTTGAGGATATTGGTTATTTTCTCAGAGGTTCCCCGGATGTAGGGGGTGGTGATAGATTTCGTGTAATCTTTATTGTGAAGTGGGAGGGAGGTTAAATTTACGACACAACAATAAAACTGCTATACGTTCGATTCAAATAGCGGCTAACATTACTACAAACAACAATACAACTGTTTCGATTTAGGATCACATGATGGTGGCAGTTTTCTTCCATACAGTACTCCAATGCGACGGCATAAATTCCCAAGACGGTATGCAAATAAAGAGAGACGAAAACTTATTGAGAGTTTTTAATGAGGACGTTGAGCGCAAAGAGTGGTGCTTACATGTTAGCAGATGTCTGCAAACCGAACCCAATCTATTTAATGTTTCTCCTTTCTTAAATGTTTTTACTCACCATAGTCGCTCAGCGTATAACGAAAGATGAAATTATATTTTGCGGGTTATATTTTGGGACTTTGAACCAAGTTGCATTTGCTTCCACCAAGCAGTTCGTAAACATCAAGAAAATCCGATTCTTTCTTTCTTTTGCGAAATCAAAGGCAGATGGCGTTTCCTGCAGCTATTGGCTCTCATCACACAGTGAATCAGAATAAAAAAAAAGTAAAAATTAAAAAAGAAAACAGGAAAGACGCTCTAGCAATATTCAGAATTTATTATTTGTAATTATTTGGAGAATTATTCTCCCTTTGTTACTGCAAGTGGGATTTGAACGCCCCTCGTTTATTTTAAGGAGAAACGATGACATTTCTGGGAATAACATTTCTTTTCTATCGGATTCCTGATGAACGAATTCACCCACGAGGACTTTCTTCACACTTTGAAGTCTTCCCCGTAAGAGAGAGAGACTGAACGAGTCCAAATGCATTTCGTTCGCTACGCTGAGTGCGAAATCTCATTACACTACAAGTGACACGTGCAGTTTCCAGCTCTGTCGAGTCATCTGTTAATCCTAACAACGCTATCAGGGTCACCTTTGGCGGAGCGACATCCAGAGGGCGCTCTAATGAGATGTCAGCCCGAAAGTCATCAGTAGTCACGAACAGAATCAACTACGAACTCAAATAACCTTTCGGTAATATTCGTAATTTTATAGACGATGATAGTCCCGAATGCATTTGAGGGTCGCATTTATTCTGGTCTGATCATTAACGTCACTCAAATGACATCGTGGGAAGCCAGAATGTGCCAAACAAAGGATATCAATGCTATTTGATTCACTAACATGATTTCAAAAAATGACTTCATTAGAATTAAAAGTAATCATTTTCCGTAATAAATAATCAGTAAAATATCATTCACACAACTTGCTCTATTCAGCGGCGATCATTGTATATTCGTGAAAAGAAACGACACTTTCTTTTCACTGCAATTTGGCAATACAGTTCGAGCCACTTCCTTTTTTTGTTACAAGAAAGCAGGCTTGGAATTAAACCAAATTTTCGTTCGACATATTTATACCGATGGCGTTTTTGTAATTCACTTTTGTGACGGGTTACTTCGGCACAGCACTGCTCTGTATTGGAAGGGAGAAGCCTCCCACTAAGAATGAGGGCATTCCCTTTTCGTTTTTGCTTGATTTGGTATGTGATCGACGTATGAATTTGAATTGTTTTTCCAATAAGCCACACTGCCCTGCGCGCGGTCACCTACATGAAGAAGTGAAGAGCCAAATTCTCTTGGGGAATTTGGCACTTGATTTACTAAAGCAAAGCGAGTTCGACGGTCGATTTTATTCAGTTGAAGAGTTGAAACATCAAGGTTCAAAGTGAAAATAAAATCTATTTCCAGCTCCAAAGAGTGGCTACAGAATTAAACCAACGACTTCATAGCGGGAATAAAGATTTATGATGATATTTGTACACTTTCTATTGCGATAATAATTTTAAAAAGAGAATTGTTTCTCTGATTCTAATTAATAGCAAGGAAATGTGCTGAGAAGAAGCCTACACGAAGATGTTCTGCAGTCAGCGAATGCAGTCGAACCGATTTCGAACTTTCTTTGGGCAATTCGGGGCAAATGCCATTGTTTCAATTATAACTGAAGGAAGAGCATGCAATAATAAAATGTTACGTAGGAATAATAATAATAAATGGATTTTAAAAGCGGAATATTTATTTGTATTCGACAATAAAGGAATTCTCAAATAATATCATAGAACTAATCACGTTATTGACAAATGTGTCTAACCGTTTACTGCTCTGTCTGGTAATGGCCGATGCTTCACAAAATTAGGGATCAGCCATTGGAAGATGAAAAAAAAATCAAATAAATGATACGCAGACAATGTAGATGGCGCTTTCCGAGGTTACTCAAAGTAGAATTTAAAAACTTTTAATGTGATGACGAGAGTTGTTGCTTAGCAACTGTGTCTACGGTGTTTAACCGGAAGATCCAGTGGCGAGTAGAATCGGGTGCTTTGGGGCGATGCGATGAATCTCGGAGGAGTCTGTTTGCATTAATCGGAGGGATCATTTAGATCCAGCGGTTGCCAGGTGGCGTTACAAGCAGGAGGCTGCACTGTCGCAACTGAAATTCATGATGGCGAATGTGGGGGTGTATTGGAATGCTTCTCGTGTTATGGAATAGGCAAAGTGGTTTTTATGGAATTAGCTACCACGATGGCAAAAGAATGTCTTTCTATCGCACGGAGTGTCTCCCCGCTAAAGTCTGCTTCGGCTTGGTTAGCCGTGGTCACCGTAAAACTCAATGGGTGCCACTGGGCCAATACTTTTTGCAGCGCAGTGTATGCTCACTGCCTTTGGGCACCTAATGTAGGTTGACACTCTTGCAATTTCTTTGTCCAATATAAACCAAAATCCGAATCCGTAATAAGGATGCGTAAGTGATATCAAATAAATTAAAGCCCTCTCGTTCTTAAAAACAGTGCACTGCGCCAACCAATTACAAAATCCACAATCTAACAATAATTGTCCGGACACCCCTGTAATTTGAAGTTATGGAACATTCCAGGTTTGTTAATAACATAAAAACCGTGTACAGATACTAAGTAGGAAGCAGTATTTCATTGCAGCAGTTGAATACAGGTGATGGCAACACGACGTGAACTCGGTGACTTCGCGAGCGAGGTGTCACCGTGGGCTGACACATTGGTGACATGTCCATACGTGCCATTGCTACTCAACTGGAACATCCAAAATTAACGGTTGGTGATGTGATGAAATGGAGACGCTCCGGCATCACCAGCATCGATGAAATGCGCTCCTTTACGAGAATATTATCAGAGTATCCTTGAATAATTAGAATTACTGCTGTGTATGTTAAGGCTGCGAGGTCTGTCGACTGTGTGAGTGTTCTTCTAGCTTTTTTGCGACACTAAAACAACAGTCTCCAAAACAAGATGCATTTTTTTACTGCACGTTCTTTTAGCAAAGGTCCTACGATATCAATGCAAGTCTATTCCACCCAAAGACAACAAAAACAGTCTCAACCTTCAGATCAGCCAATTCAAAATGAATGACAACATTACAACCGAAAATGATATTAATATTACAATGTGAATTTTTTTGATCGCTCAAACACACCTTTCAACAATGCAAATAAAATCGTACACCGTTTGAATTCGGATAGAAGGAGGACTAAGAATTCTTATTATTTATTTAACCAGCTATCTATATTTCTGGAATCCTCGCTCCAGAGACCAAACAAGGAACTTTTCCAGGTCTCCGATGACCACGGCGATGGTTTCCCAGCGGGAGATGAAGTTAGTCTCTAGGTGGGAGCTCAACTACTCTCCAACCAGGCTGACTAAAGATGCTCAACTGCTATTTCGCAAGCAAGATTTCGTATCACATCCCCCCCTTCACCTGTAATCACCTCGAGATCTCCACCAGAGGATCTCCTAATAGCTTGTAAACCTTCCAACCCGTCCAGTCTAAGAATCCTGTTTCTTCCTTTCAATCCGGTGAACCGAAAATCTCTTTCAAATTCTGAATGAAGTTCGCTTCTTCGATCACTCCTTTCCAGGCTTTTTCTCAAATGTTTTTTCTTTCTGTCTTTTGCATTTTCTGTGGATGATTTCAGGACAATCATCTCATAAAATGGCTACGATGCTATAGAGGAAAGTGTTTCTCCCTCTCTCTCTCTCTCTCTCTCTCTCTTAGAATCTAAAACAGGAGCAACAACTGCTATTCATTATTCATACACACCCGGATTTGAACCTATCAAGACCACATCCGATTCCTTTGTTCTTTGGAATGAGCCTTCGTTCTTTCGCAAGGAGAGATTCCTTCTTTCGATTACTACGTGCTTTAGGTTTCACAGTTTCGCACTTCCGATCGATGTTAAAAGAAGTAAGATTCCCAAAAAACATTTTCACAAGGTAGTTCAGATTGGGATGTTGCCGTAATAAAGAATTCACAATAATCATTACGCGTTTCACCAATGACCTCCGCCACCAGTGATATCGGAGAGTGTGGCGCTCGATGGTTGTTACTTCAAGCATTTCCTCTCTCTCTCTCTCTTCCGAACGTCTCTAAAACGCGGCTCGTGATCGTAATACACCTTCGAGTAGAAACAGATACTTTGGGTCGATGTTTAAATGGGGTGAAGGCGACTTGCACCAGCGCATTAAAATCCCTTCTTTGAGCGCACTGTGAGAGACGCATCAGTGGGGAAAGAGAACAAGAAAAGACACACCGGAGAAACTCGGTAAGGAGGAGGAGAAATCTCACCCGTAAACAATGCGAGACATTCTCTGCAGAATAGATGACGTCAGACATTTTCTTTATTCTTCCTCTTTTAACCTGTATCTTCGCATTTTCTTCTTTGACATGCAAGAAAAGCTGAGTATGAAAACGTTTTCTTCCGTTTTGTTGTGAGAAAAGAGACGTCGAGGAAGATTGTCTTCGCTGAACAAAAGCGACCAAAACGCCTTTTAAAAACTGTCTGCAGCAAACGCTTGAGTAGCGTCGCAACAGCAGCAATTCCTTCAGAAAAATGGAAGGATATTTCTGGGGCAGGAAGGATGTAAGATTATTAAAGCGGGGATGCATCTTTGTAGGCGTGAGAAAATAAAATCCAAACACACTAAAGAAATTGTGATGTAAGACGGAAACCGTCTTACCAGATGGGAAGTCAGTCGAGGATGTTTCTTTTGTGTGGCGTCCGTTTTCACTTTCGGCTGATTTTTGTGAATGTCCAATCACCATTCAGAGCATCAAATGATCTCGCAAAAGAAAAAAAAACTGTTTAGAGGAGGAACACAAAGTGATCGCCTGGAGGAAGTGAGGAAGGAACGAAAAGGCAATTCGCTTCTCATCCCGCAGTTTTTAATTTTAGTTTGCAAAAGCCGACAATCGAGTGGAATGCGAGTAAATGCGTGACTGACAGTAATCCGACACTAGAAATAAAAATCACTTTAATAGTGCAGTCTAAATTGAAAAGAGGGCGCTGTGAATTTTAAATATTTCTTTTTTCGCGTTTTTAAATATTAAAGGAAAATTCATTTTAGTGTAACTTGCTGATAAAACAGATAAAAGAGAAATAGAAAAATAAATTTATCGTATTATATTTAAATTTAAGAATTTCCACACCTTTTCGTCTCTTTAATAGAATTCCTTTTGAATAAACCAAAGCGAACGCAATCATCCCCACAGTCTTGTGAGAGCAAAAAGTGCTTCTCATTGCATTTATTCTTTCTTTGCGAATGTTTTTAAGTAAAATAAGCATGTTTATGTAAGAATACATGCCAAAATATTTACGCAGAATAGGAAGTGAATGCAGAGGAATCTTCAAGAGCATGTTGGTGTCACGTGTTGGATGCGTGGTAAAGAAGAGATAAGAAAAGCCTGTTCAAGTTTTGGAAATCTTGTGCTTGGAGAAAACGGTGAAGGAAAGGAAATGTAAGACAGCTCCAGAGCAGAAAAGTGGTTGAAGTTGAAGGACATGAAGCGGAGGAGGTGAATCTGCAGCTGAACTGTGAGTGAATGTTTGAAAAAAGATGCTGCTTGCACTTCTACACGGCTGGAAGAAAGTGGGTGTTGGGTAGAATAGCTCCCATAAAAGTATTCCCAAGGGGAAAAGTTCAAAATTAATGCACATGGATGGCGACATCATTCATCCGAGAACGATTCGTCCAGAACTAGATACTTTCGCTTCGATTAAAGTACCATTACGTGGGAAAAGCGTCGCTACACTTGAGAGGATTCTGCTGAAGAGAACCCGCTTGTCAAACATGAAAAAGCGGTTTGATGATGAAGAGCCGAAGCTGCACATTGTGCCACAGTGATAAACAGAATGAAGATTATGTCGAAAACTTTTACGTTTATTTCGTTAAATAAATGGTTTAGTTGGATTTGAGATTCGTATACGAACAGCATATGTGTAGGCAAAAAAGAGACTTTTTACAATAAAATGCACCAAAGTTTTCTTTCAGAGACTAAACAGGCACTTGAAGGTGATGGGGTGGGTGCACGTAGGCTTGGAGGTGTTTAAAAACAGGCATCTCATCTCATAAAGATATCTGCGTGTTGTCGAAATAAGAAAGATTAGACGAAATGAGATTTTGTTTCAATCAATAACACAGGATTGAATTTTGCTATCTGCTCAAAGAGGTCGTCTGGGAGTTACGGTGAATATCAGCACTGTTTAGAAGGTGCCCGAATGGTTACCATGGTAACATCACCCATTTGTGACGACTCCTCTCCGATTTCCGTTTGACATAATCGAACCAGGGAGGTCGTAATGTGCACATGACGTCGAGGTTGAATCACCCAAACGCTGCGAGAATTTATTGAGTAGCGTGCTAAGAACATTGCGAAATAGATGTCGGAGTAATCAACGGGTTTCCAGAAAGAACGGCCGAGGCGATTCCAAAAAATGGATGCAGTGACGGGTGGCCACTCCTCCGTTATGCGGAATGTGGAGAGCAGTCGCTTGATGGGAAAAGTAATTCTTAGTAACCATTTAGGGAATGCTGTCGCTAACTTTCAAGTATTTTGTGTACTTCGGTTTGCAATTTTCCATAATCAGTAACAAGCGTCTAACAAAAATGAGTACTCCGGAGGTCCCCAAACTGAGCTCCAACTATGGGGCACACTTTAGGTAGTTAGACTAGGTGGTAGTCAGGGTATATTCTTTCTGTAAATTCCACCCATCTGGAAATAATACTTTCTCGTGATGGAAGTTTAGATCAGGAGATAATGAAAGGGATTTCACTACGTCAAACGTTTTACTGAGTAGGGGCGGTCTACTGTGGGACAGTAAAAGGTCTCACTGAAGTGCAAGGTTTTCTTCAACAGAACAGGTTTTGTCCATTTTGACTTATGCAGCAGAGACTTGCAGACTAACAAAAGGTGACATGAGGAGAATGCAAGAAATGGAAAACGTATTAAGGATAACGTTGGCATAAAGAAAGATTGAATGAGAGATGTGGATATTTGAAATAATTTAGGACTGAAAAGTATTGAAGAAAAAAATGTGAAATCTCGCTTGAAGTGGTTTGGATATCAAATGAGAATGAACTGAGAAAACATTGAAACACGAATGGATGAAATGGAATTTGAGGGGGAGAAATCACCAGAAGACTCGAGGAAAATGTGCAAAAACAGGACAAGAGAGGAGCTAGAAAGATTAAACTTAAAACTGGTGCAGTGTTTATGAAGGAAGAATTTCGATGGATAGAAAAAAAGGGAAAGATTGGATCCGGCTGAGTTGACAGTTTCTGTCGGAACAGTTGAAGCTGAGGAAGAAGAGAAGAAGAGAGATGACCATCCTCCTCTGCTTATTCGAAGTCTAAAGTGGCTTCAATCAGGTTTCCCTTCTTAATTCGTAAACACGAACTAAAAGCACTCGAAAATTACAAAATAGAAAATCCCCCCTCTGGACTGATTCAGTTTTAGGTTTAGCAAAACCTTTGATGGGTGAAAACATTCCTTATTGTCGTCGTGTTGTCATCCTACCTCAGAATCACATTCTAAGAGAAATAAATGCGCTTCGCAACCTTATGTCTGGGAACAGATTTTCCCAGGCATAAGGTTGGGTTCGATTCCCGTCGCTGACGTGAGGAGCTTAAGGATCTTTCTCAGACATAGCCAAGTTAGCCGGTCTTGATCGTGAACTACAGTGTTTCTCTTCCCAGTTTAACCGGGGTTTTTCCTCCCGCAAGAAGGCAAACCGGTCTTGAGAACTCCTACAGACATAGGACACACCAGGAGGCATAAGGGGAACCACCTCATTTATATATTAAATAGAAACCCTCGACACCATAAAGGTAAAAGAGGGAAAGATTAAAGAAAGAAAGAAATCGAAAATAAAAATGAAAACAGATTAATCCAAAATGCGCAAATTTGATATCAACAGATTGGATTCGAGTTAATTCCGTTCATGGCATCTCAATCTGAATCTCAATCTCGATCTCAGTATTCGTCGCATGCGTTATTAAGCTTTTCTTACGATACGCAATATCGCTGACTTTAATAATGCTCTCCCCTTTCTATGATTTCAATAATTCTACTAATTAAATATATACGAGGCTGCTGTTTCCCCGAGACGAACGGATTACTTGGCTGTTGACGGGGCATTCTGAATACATAAGCCGGACTTTCCTGCTCTGAAGCAGAACAGTTCACTTATCTGAAACATCCCGGCTGAAGTTTCGTAATATAGTTGGCTAGTGCATTGTGCCACATTCTCCACTGAATATCCCGTCTGGTTTGGTGGCTCTTCTGTGGCATGGCGGGTCCCAGTGAAGTATTGTTTAGCGGGATGATGCAAGATTTTCCAACGAAGCGCTTCGGTTTGGTTGTTGTGTTAGAGTGCTGTAGATTTTGTTGATGTTGGAGGGTGTAACGTTCTCCCATGCATTGTTGGTTTTTATCAGAAAGACAGGCACCGGATCTTTTGAGCCCCTCTTCCGTTATGCTATCAGGCACAACAGTTTGAAAAGCAGAATTCACACTGTGTTTCTGCTCAGCCTGATTCCAGGTTTCCGAGTGATTTTGGAAAGTCTCAGGTGAGGCTCGGAGAAAGAATGTCACCAGAGACTCTCCATGGAGGAAAGAAAATCTCTCTCTCTGGTTCCTTACCATCCTGCTGTGGATGATGGGTTCCACTAGGATTTCACGAAGGAATGCTGTCTTCACTGTGTGCTAGAGGTTTAACTTCTATCTTCGAAGGGCATCTGTGTAGAAATTTGTTAGGTTCACTGGCACGTGCGCTGTTGTCATTCTTAAGGTTTGAAGAAAGAGATCTGTAGTGGCAGAAGTGAAAATATATTCGGTGGTACGTTTTTGTGCCATTTCCTGTTGTAGGGTATTAAAGTAAAAAGGAACACGGAACGTGACCTGAATGGAGGTCACCTTTTGTCCTCCTTTAAGAGAAGTACTTAGTTTGGGGTAGGAAAACCAGTTTGTTTAGAGAGGGATAAGATATAGATATAAAGAGAGAGAGAGAGAGAGAGATGGAGGGACAGAGAGTGAGAGATAGGCCTTTCACAAAATAGATAAAGAATGTAGTTGACTTCCTTCTATGAACTGTTGTCGTGTCTCTTATTAGCACTTTCACTTGTAATCACTTTCAGTTGTAATCCCATCCTCAACATATTGAGGATGGGATTACAACCTGTGGTTGGAAAGGCACACGCTTCTAACATGTGCACACCACAAGGAGTCATGCAAAGGCGAAATGAATATAGGAAAGGCGTGCTTTATTCAGGGGTGGCTGGTTTTAGTTGCCAAGTAAGATAAACTATCCAAATCGAACTGTGAAAGATGGTTATTTCATAGTCCCACCCACCCACCTACCCTCGTAATATCTCTTCAGATTCAGCAAGACCACGTTTTTTACTCTTTAGGGACCAATAACGAGAGACTTGTTCTAACAAAACATCTCTGTTCTGAAACAGTTTCGATCTAACCTCCCGGATGTGAGATTCATTCATTTTGCAATACCTGAGTATTGGAACTGAGTATTGGAATTTGTTAACGAAAAGAGTAAACTGCATTTTCCCCCCTCCGTGCACTAAAATTATGGAAAGCTCACCTTCCTGTAGTTTTTTGTATACACCAAAAAAAAAAAAAAAAAAAAAAAAAAATTGCAAATCGAGTCAAACAAGCCATTGCAAATTAGACCCAAGTTACAAACTCGTTTATTTTATTCATTAGATAAACAGAAAGAGTAAACTGAAATTCTGGAACTAATAGTGGACGCTGAAAATTTATCAGAGAAATCAACAAAGACAAGACTTGGGAAGCGTGCTTGTAAATTTAAATAATGTGTTGCACGAGACAACGGAGGTAAGTGGATTAGCAAATGATTACACCCAATGGGCATAACTAATATCTTAGGAAGCGTTTAAACTCACCCTACCCTGCGTGTTGTGTATTGTTTTTTTTTTACTTACGCCATGCAATTTAAATAAAATCTACGGCACTCTAACACAACCGTCCAAACAAAGCACTTTGTTTTGTTTCACTCTGGAAGACATAGGTAGGCTGCCAGAGTGAAACCAAAGTCTCCAAATTAGTTCACAAGAAGACTCAACACACCAAAAATGGACGTAAACCATCGGACAGACGTAATGTCACCAGAATACATCAGCAATTGTACTTTTGACTCGCTGTTGATTGGTGGTATTAATGATTTCGATGCAAAGGGTTTCGTCATGCTCAAACTGCTAGGCAGTTTCTTTTGCTATTAATTTATGTTCGATAAATATTAATATTCCACTCCCTCTTTTTGGTTGGTGGCATGATCTATGTTGTTGAAAGCCTGGAATTTGAAAAGTAGTCGCTTCGTCATTAGTTATGGATACTTCTGTTAGGACCAATATATCAATAACACCGGTGTAATTCTTCAGGTAAGAATTACAGATAAGATAAGCTTGTAGCATTAACCAATGTTTTCGGATGCTTCCGATGTTAATATGCAGGATGGAGAATGCTCTCATTTGTACTGTGTGTTTGTTTCGATGCATCGAGCAAGTCCAAAAGTGCAATTGCTGATGTATTCTGGTGACATTACGTCCGTCGGATCGTTCACATTCATTTTTGTTGTGTTGAGGTCTTCTATTTGAACTAATTTGGAGTCTTTTGTTTCACTCTGACAGCCTACCTATGTCTTCCAGAGTGAAACAAAAAAAAATTATTATTATTATTATTATTATTATTATTATTATTATTATTATTCAGAAATTATGAAAGACGATGAAATTCTGATCAATCTCCATGAACGTTTTAGTTTAACTTATCCGACCATTCCTGTTTTCTGCAGACACTAAGACTTTCTCTACAGAGAGAGAGAGAGAGAGATGCTAGTGGACTGGGCGATTTCTAATTTTGAAGTGTCGTCTTCACTAGAACGCCATCGAGGACCAAGCAAGAAGGCACGCGTGCCACAGCGGTGATCACTACGTTGTCCATCTGAACGGCTCTTCCGTACTTATAGTCGTCGATCGTATCGACAACCTTCTCCTCTATAGTTTACAACATTTGTTTGTAGACGGAATTCTCCCGTGAATGTCCGCGTAGTGACACGTGCAGCATCGGAGACATTCCGGCAACGTGCGACACCCTCAATGGAACGAACGAAAGCCAATCTCCGTGCAGACTGAACACCCGACAGAACAAAAATGTCCAAGTCTTAAGAAGTTGAACGTTTGCTAGTGCTGCATCTCTCTCTCTCTCTCTCTCTCTCTCTCTCTCTCTCTCTCTCTCTCTCTCTCTCTCTCTCTCTCTCTCACACACACACACACAAACTGACCGATATAAAGCGAAATATGATGATAAATTCGTTAAACAATAAACAAATGAAAAACGCACTCGTGTTCACATCTATCAACAAATTCCAGTGTAACAAAGATGTCAAATTTTTTAAAACAAATTAATTAAAGTAGTTGACAAGTAGAATCTAAAAGAGAGAAACAAGAATAGAAAAGAAATATGTCAAAGGCTTCCACAGCACAGTATTATGGGAAATGACTAACATTTTATGGACACACGTGTTAATGGTGACGTCAAAGCAACAACAACAACAAAAACAGGGTTGTAACGGCGATGCAGAGAGAATATTCAAGAGAAGCCCAAAATGTCAATTAAACAGGGAATTTCTGTTAATACGAATTGTTCTTAAAGAAAGAATGCACAGCACACTGGCTTAATCTGTGTTTTTCTTTCTTTCTGTCTTTTTTTTCAGTATTCCACAAAACAAAAAATAAAATAAAATAAATAAGATAACGCGTTTTTATTCCCCTATAGGGAGTATACGAGGCCTTTTAACCCTGTCTAGCTTTTGGAGACTGAGTGGGCAGTTCAATCTCCACCGGTAGCCAATCAGAGATAGCTGGCCCATGACTATCACTAATTATAGGGGCCACCGATGAAGAGACTGGCAAGCAAGTGCTGTCATCTCTTGAAACCTACTACGAACAGAATATGTCACTGTCTGAATTAATGTGGGTTCTACGGTCGGTTGTCTTGAGTTTCCACAGAACAATAATCTGAATTTACAGAAATTCCTCTCGACAAAATTAGCACACCCATTTTTTTTTTTAATATTTTATTTTTAGCAGTGTCCCTGAAAGACAGTATTTGATGTAAAAGATATTCCTGGAGTGCACATTCCGAGTCCAAATGGGAATTGAGCTCCCCCTCACGCTGCCCTACAAATTACTGCTGCCGATTAGAAACGCTTGATCAGACTAAATCGCTTCGGTGCCATTTTTGCCACAGCGCTTTGTGGGTTGCCAAACTCATACTCTAACTTAGGTTGCTATGGTCACAGGCGAAAACTTCTTCAACCGCTGCAATAAGAAAGTTCATTTCAAGTGGAATCTTTGCAAGAAAGCCAAGAGTTTGTGTTCCGTTAAAAAAAAAAAAAAAACCACAAACCACCTCAGAGCTCATCGAACAAATGACTTTCAGTCTGACAAATGGCTTACGAGCTTGATCTCTGATGAGTTCCATTTTAGCCTACAAAGCAGAAGAAATGCGTTGTTTGATCTCGAGAGAACGAGGAATTGCAGTACCATCCGTTCAACGCCAGAAACAGGGTTGCTTACAGTGCAAGCAACGTTCTTGTGTAGGATGCAGTCACCGGGCGCATCCTTCCTCGTGTATTTGACTTGAAGATCCGGTAAACGCGAAAGGTACCAAGAACGAATCCAATGTGCAACTTCGTAAAGGTGCAGTTGGCCCGTTGACCAAGCTGTCTTCTCATTTCCTCGTTATTCTCTTGTACCCCACCAGACCAAAGTTCGTCATGATTCTTCGTCGCGAAGTGTACGACTCACACCCAATTTTCTAAGGGTTGAGTTTGTCTGAGGGGAGAGCATCAGTAACGAACGAGCAGAGTTCGCGTTCCGCTGCAGGTGAATATCTTTGACATATTAGGTGATAGACGATTTTTACCTCTCGATGTGAGCTCTAATTATTATATATTTGTTCATTTTCTCGGTTAGTCGCTCATGACTTTATTTCTTCGTTTATTCCATCACCAAATAAGTCATCTTTGGTTCTTTTCTTGTTTACTTTCATTTCAGCTCGTCTTTGCTTTTGTTTAAAAGGCACCGAGTTTTTGTTGCATTCATTGCAAGACAGAAAGAGAACTTTGCACAATTTGAGTGTCGTAAAAAATACCCACCTTTTACCCCAACGTTCGCCATTTCCTTCGTATCCTGCTCACAACCGTCGTAGTAGAATGTACACCTATTTACATATCCCCGTTCCCCCACGGGTTGTTAGATGAGAGAGCTTAAATGGCAAAGAAGGAGGAGAAGGCAATGAGTTTTTTCTTGAGAAGTCTGGTTTAACTCTGAATAAATGAAAACAGCTTCCCAGCGGCTGATCGTCTGCGCCAGATGAAATTATTAAACCTTTCACTTCCCCCTTTTTACCAAGACTAAATTAGGATTAGAAATACAAACATTTGTCATTGGTTGACCGTTGACGCACTTGTGTGTCGCATTCTAATTTCAGGTTATGTAAAGTGAATTTTTTTAATTTAACCTTTTTATCTTTTTGCGCGTTTTATCTCCAGATTTGTAAAAACCATCAAATCTTCCACCTACAAAGAAAAGCAGTAAGCTTTTCTTTGTAGGTGGATTAACAACTTTTCACTCGACAGGGATTCTGTGAATTGTCTTTCGTTGTTTTTAAGACGACAAAGTTCTTCTTAGGACTTGCAACATGCGTGTTTGGTGTCCGCCTTGTCTTAAGGTCACTCGACGACAGCATTATGATGTATGGAGCGGCAGATGCCGAACACAAACGCAGATGTAGTTTAACAGAACAGGCGCGATCATTAATTGCGACTGTCAAAGGCAGTGCTGTCGGTAGCCATGACGAACATCGCCTTAATCACCATTCTATCGCAGTGAGCGACGAAGTTCTAATTCCCACGGGGTAAGAGAGTTAAGGGACTGGTCTCTTTTACGTAACTGTTGAACTGGAACCCTCGAAGATCTCGTGAAAAGGAAAACAGAGTTCATATCCATCTTCTCTTTCTTGTGGTGGTTGTTTCCGATGAGACTGCGCAACTGAGTTACAAGAAAGGCGTCCAGCAGGAATCTTCGTAGATTCCTTGAAGAACCGGACTGTTTGTTAGAGGGAGAACAATACAAGTGAGGATTATCACCACTTTGACAAAAGAAGAAAATCAGAAGGAAAACGGCAAAAAGATAAAGGAATTCTGCAAAAATCACTCTGACAGTAATTTAGCGAGAGATTAAAAGCGATTGTTTTGGCACCTGGAGAGGATAAAAAAGAAATCAGAAATACCTTTGCAGAAAACTAAAAATCTTGATTTCTGTGGAGTTCTACTAAGATGGTAGAAGCAGAAGCGTAGCTGGGGGGCAGCGCTTTGAACCTTTTTGAACAGTTATTTCTAAAATACAGTCCCGAGAAATCATTTCCAAATATTGTAATACTCTGCGAATTTTCCTCACAATTGCTGTAAGTGTTGCTAGTTGTGAGAGGAGTTTTTCTAAATAAAATTGATTAAGAATTACCTACATTACTATGAAATGGACTTCACCAATGTCATCAACGATTTTTCTAACAGAAAAGCACGAAAAATAACATTTTAGAATGTTGAAATTAAAGTTTTACTTCAAAAATAAACTTACTGTTTTAATTTATTTCCCTACACGTCGTTCTGTTTGGCTTTTTGTAGTATTTTTGGTGTGTATTGAGAGGGGCGGCAAAAGCTCCAGCTACGCCACTGGGTAGAAGATTAGAATAAGAACAGCATAAGATCAAAACATTAAAGAAAGGCTAAGAAGATCCTTGCGTTAATCGTTTGGTCAGCAGAAGATTGGAGTAAGGCTAATCGAGGATCTGAGGATCAGAATTAGACGAATGGAAGGTCTACAAATACATGACGTTACCAGGAGGCAAGTATAAGTCAAGTTTAACAGGAAGTCAGCAGACGTTCAGCATAAGATGAAGGATGTCAGAAGATGTAAAAATGATTAGCAGAAAATAATAAGGTGTGCAGAGGTTTGAGAGAAAAGTAACAGAATGTATCGAAAGTAAGATTAGCACAAACTGTCCGACGATTACCAGAAGAATATTAAAAGCAGTCGTATTGTGTACGCGACAAGGGATTAGTAAAATGCGTTTATTAGAAATGGGGACAGAAAGAGTTTAAGTGAATCAAAAGAAAGAAGACTCACAGTGATAGAAGAAGAATCAGAGTAATAGAAAAAGTTATCAGCGCAGAATATCCACGGAGAACTGAGGATGGAATTATCATTTGGTTAGGTGCGTGTATTCTGGCAGAGGACGTTTGATATTTGACCGAATAATTTCTCGAAGTGCTAGAAAGCGGGCAGAGTTCAAAACAATACAAATAAATAAACATTATAATTACTGTTATTATTATTATTACTATTGTACAGGCACCCCAATAAAGTCTGTAGACACATCGCGAGAGACCCACTTCAAATAATAATAATAATAATCAAGAATTTTCAATACCTGTACGATATCTGTCGTCATTAATTGCAGATATTTTTAAAAATCATTCACCAACGAAGCACACCCAAATAACCGTGACAATTTATTCACTCATTCCCCACTCTCCAGGCAAAACATGTACTCCTCACTCCCTTTCTAACTTCCGGGATGACCTCTAGTTCTTCCCGCACTATTCGCATGCTGAAATTTCATTTTCACACCAATCCCATAAACTCCGCCAACCAACTTATATATCTCTATCATATCTCCCCTTATCCGCCAATCAACCAGGTTCTCTATTCCACAATTCTTCAGTCTCTCCTCATATGGATTCATCTAATCCGCATCTCCAAGAAACTCCGCACATTCGGTCGCGGGGTTTCAATAATCCCAATGACAACTTATCACTGTCTTATAAAGCACAACAAGATAATTCTTATCTCTGCATGTCAGGTTGTTCTTCAATAACCAAGTATTCGTATGAGCTGTTTTAGCCACTTTTGCGATATGCCCTCTGAATTAAAACTCCCTAACTCCCAACACCATCAAGTCCTTGACTAATTTTTTGGATTACATGATACACAGTTGCTAATCTTTTCACTCCGAAATTTGCAACGTAACACTTTTCCACATTAAATTGCCATTCATTCTTCTTTGCACCTACTGCACTCTATTTAAATCATCTTTCATATTATCAGCATCATCTTTATTGACTATTGCTCACCTAAATCTGCAAACATCTGAATATTTTCCCTTCTTTAATTTACTATATCATTAATAAACAAATTTAATGGCAGCAGCGCAAATACAGAGTAGCGTAAATACAGAGTAGCGCAACTACAGAGGTGCTCACTTCTACAGGAATGTGCACCTCTGCAGGCTATTCTCTGGTATTCTCCATCAACGAATCTCTTATGCACAACATCAGCTTCGTGTCCATTCCCATTGGATGTAATTTGTGTGTCAGGATTGCATGCGATATTCTGTCAAATGCCTTTAGAAGTCCAACGGTATGATCGTCTAACCATTACATTTATTTAACTCACCTGTTACCCTCTTATAGAAATTAAGTTACTCGAACATGACCCTTTCACAAAGCCATGATGCTCCCCCATTCAATATCCCATTCCTCTCCACCCACTCCTGAAATTTGGCTTTAGCCAACTTCTACGACACTTTGACTTCCACTCCTCAAATGATAATTGGTCTATAATCAGCTACTTCTGCCTCGGAACCTCTTTTCTGCGATGAAACTATTTTTACTTCTTTCCATTCCCTTGGGACTCTATCTCAGTTGCCTCCCGTAAAACAGTCTCATCATGGGAACTACAAATTCCGTAGCACATCCTCGTAATACACGAGCTGATAATCCGTCCAGACCCATAGCTCTATTGACATCCAGATTCGGTAATATCCCATGTACTTCGACTCCCTCTATCTATCCTTTCTTCCACATTAATCCCCGTCACATCGATGACTGTAATATATCTTCATCTGGACATTACACTCCTGCAAAATGATCGCTAAATAATTCAAGTAGTTCGTCTGCTTCTGTCACTTGCCTTCCGTCTGCATTCTTCAGAGCTATTCTACTGTTTGCATTCTTCTTTTTGCTTGCCGCTCAATGAGAGAACTCTTTCGGATTACTCTTGGATCGTGTACGGCTAATCTCCACTCCTACACCGATTTTGCATCCCTTACCATCCCAGTCACTCTTCTAGCCCCTGTGCTTTATACAGCTCATGCTTGCTGGTCACTCTCTCTCTCTCTCTCTCTCTCTCTCTCTCTCTCTGTCTCTCTCTCTCTGTCTCTCTCTCTCTCTCTCTCTCTCTCTCTCTTTGAATCTCTTCCACTTCTTTTGAACTCCAACTTAATGCCGTAACTCATCCGCTTAATTCCTAGTTTATTAATTCTCTTAATTCTTGCTTTGCAGTTTGGTATTAGTTCCTTCAGACATCCTTTACTACTTTCCACCCACTAAACATCTCTTCCCTGAAGTATATCCTCCACTGGTACCGCTCCAAGTAATTTTCTCAATTTCTCGTACTTTCTAGCTTTGTAACTCCACATTGAATCCTTCTTTACTGAAAATTCCGCATGATTAGCTATCCAATAGGTGAAAACTGAATGCTCGCTCTCTCTTTTCTCTCAATATGTCCATCTTAGTTATACATATATTTTCAGATGCAATCTCAAGTTCCAGCCATTCTCTTGTGCCTTCGATTACATGCTGTCTTAGGTAATTATCCCTAAGGAGCTTCACAAATTCCATTTTCTTCCTTCCCAACCACACGACCTTTCCCCCTTCCTCTTTATTTCCATAATAATTATCCCCCTCCACCTGTTGAATTTATTTGCTCATTCATATTTCCCACATCATCCTTTGCATTCCCTGGCCCATAGCAGCAGCATCCAACCAAATACTTTGTCGCATTAGCTTATAACTCAGAGCAGACGGTTTTGAAGGTGTTTTCCATTCTACTGATTTCCTTTTTATTCTAGCACTCTTTCAGGTTGCAACTCATCTAATATCACCAGAAATATCTCCCCCTTCCCATCACCCTCTTGGATTTATCTGTCCTAAAAATAATTCAGCCTTCATTTTCTATGCCAATAATTATGTCCTCCTCAGTCAGCCACGTCTCACTACTGCCAATTGCGTTTGACCAATAGGAAATAACGAGTAATAAAAAGTCGTCTTTCTTATTCCTGATCCTCCTGGAATTAGTATAAATAAATGATATGAACCTCGCAGGCCCATAATGAACTTTATGGCATATGTACCCACGAGTACAACTTCAAACTAAAGACGGCATGTTCTCTCCAATCCGGCACCTTTATTGGTACTTGCGTGCGCCCTCACTTGCTTCCTCCATTTCAACTCCAGTTTCCGTTATTTTGCGCATCCAACCCTACTGCAGTCAGCAGCACTTTTTTCTAAACTCCTAACACCAAATCCATTTAGCAAACCATTTCTCTTCTCCAGATCTTTTCAGCATCCAACTCACTCCATACATCCACGACGTACACTCCATTCCTCCCACACAATCTACGAATTGAGTTATTTGCAATAAGGGTCCTTTTCCCACCCCTCACCTCTATCATACCTGGCAGCAGACTCACTATCTTCACACCCTCACTCTTCTCCTTAGCTTCAGTCAATAACATAACTCTTTCTCGTACTCATAAAATACTTTTCTCCCTTCAGATCATTTCTGTTTGCCAAAACAATCACCTCTTTCACTTGATCTTTCTGCATGATAATACCATCAATGACGTCATTAATCGGTGCACCTGGAAAACATGATTTCGTCATTCCCTCACGAAACACTCCTCTTATTACAGAATAGCCATACAAAATTATTATTCACTACTATCTTTCTCTTCATCCTCCCCTCCTCATTTTCTTTGTTTCTCACTATCACCACAAACGTTTCTTTCATTCTATCGTATGGAGAACTACACGTAAATGAAAAAAGAACTACAGCAGATGATCATTTGTTAAAATTAAGTTCTCCGCTGCAAGAACTGCCTCTCATTAAAAGAGAAGAAATAACCGTCAGAACAAAATGAAGGTGGATGGTTGGAATTAAAACTTTTCTGTTTATAAAAGAGAAGTTTAATGAATTCAAGTCTACAGGGAATGCCAACTTTAATCCTTATATAAAAAAGATAAAAACAATAGGCCTCCTTTAAATAAAGAAAAACGAGCAAATTCAGGTAAAACTGTGAGTGCGAATTTAATCCGGTCTCGCACTTTGATTATTCTTCATTTTTGTGGTTTTCATAACAAAAACGTGAGATGGAAAGACGAACTGGAATCGGATCACTCCGTCCGTCCGTCTGTCTGCTATATGTGCAATCGGCGTGGCTTTTTTCTGCCTAGTGATTTTGATGCAGTTCGTTTAGGATTCTCACTGTTAATTCATAGGAAAACCTCAATCGATCCCCGTTTAAGAGGGACGGAAGGACTTCGCTTCATTTTTAAAGTGCGCTCATCGCCAGAATTTAGGAAAGGACTGCGCATCCAGTCGCTTACGTCAAACTCAGATTAGAACGTACTGGGAGAGAAAGACAGAGTGAGAGAGAAGGATGGGGAGGCGATCGTATGCCAGAGTGTCACTCTAATCGCCTGTGCCGGAAGAACTGGCATCGTGCCACATGTGCAGAGACGCGTGGGATTCTTCCACTAATTTCTACTTTCCGTGACGTCATTGAGAAAGTTAAAACGTCATTTCGCGCTTGAGGCTCCTCCTCATTATCAGCAACTCCAGAAAAGAAAACGCCAGCAACAATCGAAATAAAAAAAAAGAACTTGACTTTGTACGAGACTACTACGTTTGTTAGTGTATCCACTTACTATTTTTAAGGATAAAAACCAGCGTTTCCTCCGGAAACTGTTTTTTTTTTTATTATTATTCAGCTCCCACTTCTGTATAAGCGTCTCTAACTCCGTTCGCAGGAGAAACGCCTTTGTACAGAAGCTTCTCGTTCGGAAGCGGATTAGAACCGTCTGTAGGCCCAAAGGAATGGACCAAACACAATACAATTCCATGGGTTTTTATTAACGGCCAGTGGAACGAAGTGTCCACCGATCACGTGGTACAGCACCTGCGCAAATCTAATTACCATTTCGTATCATAATTAAGCCCCTTATAATTACGCGGCAAAAAGTCCAACGAAATTGGACTTCTTGCCGGACTTCTTGTTGCACGACAATAAAATATCCGCTGCACATGAAATAGAGAAGAGAGTAAAGTCATAAGCTCCCGTCGTGTGACATTCCGCCTGTGTTGTTGCCAATCGCCGGAAAGCAGACGCTTCGAGTGTGTCAAACAGAAGTTCGAAGGTGAATTAAATCGGATTAGTGCATGCTGAAGCCATAAATCGCAACTGCATTAACGTGGATGCAAAAGAAACGAGGGATAATTGATTCTCTCTCTCTCTCTCTCTCTCTCTCTCTTTCTCTCCCCTCTCACTATATCATTCCTTCGTGCCTTGTGAGAGATCCAGGAGGGACTTGATTAGCCCTAAAATTTTCTCCAAAAGTATAATATTTGGTTTGCTTTTTGTTCATAAAAGTTCTTGCTCTTCTTTTAAGTGATGAAGGCACCTCAAGTTAATATTAAACCCCTAAGATTTCACCCCATGATGTTTTAGGCCCAAACTTCAAAGGAGATTTAATTGTAAAACGAAACTATGATTTTAAAAATGCGTGATATTTTTTCATCCTTTGAAATGAGTCAAGTGGGTTGCGAAATGGTTTACGGGATCCAATTCTTACGTGTAACCACCATTGTACGTCTTCAAGATTCAGATTTCATTGGCTCAGATACCCTGAAAGTCAAGGTTCCCATTTCATCAGATCAGCCTAAATTCCACAATTCACACTTTTAGTGTCCCTCTTAGATCGAGTTATCTCCTCATACCATCCGTAATAATCTCGTTCCATTTAGGCTATTAGTGGTTTAAATGTACCCCAAATGTACTTACTATTAGCACTACATTTAGAGCTTCCCAGAACCGCTCCATTTCGACTGGCTCACTCATGTCCAGTTGGGCCATTTCATTTCAATGTGAGTGTCCCGGATTTCATTTATGACAATCGACCCCTCCTGCTTGAAACAAAGGACTCTCTTTGACTGTGCTGAAGAAGACCTTCCCTCTAAATATCACCCAACGCAGCTACAGAATTTAACATTTTAACCTAAAGTGCTTTTAATAGGCTATAACATTTTTCTAGCTCTGTTCGGATTGTAAAGCGGTGCATCTTAGTGAACGATTTCCTCTCGTAATTCAACAGCTTAACCAACAATTTCCACCTAAAACTCCTTCACTGATATTTTGTCCTTCGGTGCGTGTAAACAGCGCCACCTTTCTTTAGGAACTGTTTGTGTACTCTTCTTCCTCGTGATTCCCACTTTCCCATTAGCTGCTGCCCGAAGATCTCCTTTCATTTTAGGTAAAGCAAAAATGAATTTTATTTATTGAAACCATTCTCAGGTTCGATTTTCTCTTCCATTTGACATCCGTTTTTTCTTCGTGCAATCAGAGCGTACAAAGAACGATAACATCCTCTAATTCTCTACATGGCGAACACATCAACAGGGTCCTTTCGACAACTCTTTTCCATGTCTATCTTACGGATCTTCTTTCACCAACTTGAAAGTCCAGTGTAGAACATGAAAGTGAGGGGAAGACAAACACCAAGCTTCATTTAATACGATAACATTCATGTCTTTGCATGTAAGGATCATTCCACACATTATAAGGCAACAGACAAACAGATTATACACTTCCAAATTCAACAAAATTCGCAATAAATCTATGTGTGTGTGTGTGTGTGTGTGTGTATTGGAGCTCATATCCGTACTGGCAAAAGACTGAGTCTAATCTGTCAGACTCAATTTCGTCTCAGAATAGAATCAATACACTTTGCCGTTTTTTACTTGAAATACCAGCTGTTCCCAGTCGGAAAACACGTTTTCATCCAGAATAACAAAGAAATCTGGAACAAGCTCTCCCTCCAAATACCCCATAGACGTTAGTTCTCCTTCTGTCCTTTCTTAACATGAATTCACCGCAAACTGATTATCCATCGCTTATTACAAACGTCGAGGATGTGGACTACAACTTACTGATATCCAATTCCTGGTGTGATATTCATGACTGGAATCATCTACGACGCTGCCTCAGCTAATTATTACAAGCGATATGCGATGCCTTCCGCAAGAAGAACAGATCAGGAGCTTTGTTCCTATCTGTTGGCCTATTCCGAAGGATATGTGACCTGGAATCATCATTAGTGATCTGCTGTGGTTTCCGTTCCATTGTTATCTTAATTTCCTGCCGCTATCGCTTTTCTAACCCTGTGATGAATCGATCACATAATTCACTCTCGGAAATTAGATCACGCAATTCCCCTAACAGGGGGATAATGTTCTTTGTGATTTCCATAGTTTTATGTAGCTTTTCTTCTCCACCTGACACACTAGAATCGGAATGATTTATAGTAAATACCGCAAATTGGTACCTACCAGAATGTCAGACAATCTGACTCATTTTCAAACACACTGAACCTCTTTGTTAACTAGCTATTCATCCAAATGCACCACAGACGTTAGCTCTCCTCTTGGTACTAAGACCCTTGTCCATATTTGTCGTTATAAAAATCGTCCGTCACAAACAAAATCAGTCACTTGTTCTATGGCACTACAACTCTGTTCTAATTCCAAAGGCATTCATGATTTCTATTTCTCTTTCCGAAGTCTGATTGTTGCTTCCATTCTTCTGATCGAGGCACCTGCTTTGATCTAACTGAAATCATTCTTGCTGGGATTTGTGACTTTATTTCGAACTCCTCTCAAAACTCCTTATTTTTGTAAATAAGGAGTTTTGAGAATTGCAAATCATAGGGTTCTTTCAAATGTACAAAAGTAATTACTCCAGGCTAAAAGTGCAGCATCCATCAATAGATTGACATAAAGAAATCTCGCTTCTCACTCGACTTACACGACAGCGTGTAACAACTACAAAAAGCAATCTAAAGAAAGCTTGGTGAGAGCCAAATATAATAAGCTTCCCTTCTGCAGAAGTAGAAACTTCTGCCAAAACAGTTGGACAAAACATCTGCGTATTAAATTTCCTTTTCGCTCTCTCTCATACTGATAGAAGAATCGATCATCTCCTAAAGGTACAACACACCTATTGTACCAACTCCGTGTACCTCCTCTGATGTTTCTACAGAAGAACACGAGAATAATCCTGAACGGGTTTACAAGCCCTCCTTCTTATCTGTTATCTCCCCAGCAGCATGGAACCGTTTTTATCCAGCTGCTTCCTAAAAAGAGAACGAAAAGTAAGTCATCCAACTCTCGTGCTATTTCCCTTACCTTAGTACTCCTGAATTAGTGGAGAAAATCACCAAAATCGTAGAGCTCCATCGATTAATTGTAAACAACAACTACGCATTCTGTCATTCTCATTCAACTGCAAACCTTTTCGCTATTCTTGCCCACCTTTTTGACATTAGCTATGGAAAGATTTTGAGACCGTCATGTGGTGGTTCTTGATATTTCCAATGCACCTGATCGAATCTGTCTTTCTAATTTCTCTGGACAAAAACGTTGCCTCCTTCTCTCTAACCTTTGATAACACTCCACTCACCAACCAAATTCAGCTTTCTCTTTTTGGGCCAACTCAATTTTGGCCTTTTGTGGTATAAACACATCAGGTCCATAACCTCATCAATCTCTGAAAGAACGATGGTCATTGTTTGTTCTTCTAAACATGAATTCTTTTCTGCTCAGCACTTAATCCATTATAAATCCGAAATCCACCCAATCTTAGAAATACTCTTCTCATTCACTGACTCGCCCTTCAATCTCTTTCCCAAAGATGCTCGCTCTCTTTCTGCATTTTGTCTTTCATTTCCACTGAACTAGATCCACCCATTCCTTGTCTTCCTATAATTCCATGTCTTTCCTATAATCATAAAAGAACACGCTTCTAATCAACATCCACATGCACTTCTCATCCTCTTCGTTCATTCTACATATGTCTGTTTGTGTGTCCTTTGCAACATTTTTCCCGCTAACGTTTTTGTCAATGAATACAACACTCCCACTATCGGGTAAACTCATTATCAGATGCCTTTCCTCCCTCCAGTCACTTGTCCAAGCGTTGTTCTTTCGTGGTGTGCGACTGGTCGGTCTCGAAAATTGTCGTATTTTTCTGGATATGAAAAACTCCTGCATGGACCTACGGTCAGTTGGCATCAAGGATTCCCTTTGGTCGGAAGGACTTCGGAAGTGATGCCAAATAATTTCTGAATCTGTTAAAAGTGGCAGAAAAATCAATTGCCATCAATTTCCCGTGAAATGAATCTCTACACTCATCTTCATCGTTTATCTCCATAATATTTGTTATGGAGATAAACGATGAATACACTCTTTCCTTCTAGTAAGAATCTGCCATCTCGAATTGCTTAATTGAAATGCTCACAATACTTTTTAGTTTAATTTGGCCATTCGTCGACCGATGACGACCTCTAGTGACTAAAGGATCACGTGTTTCGCGTGTTTCACTGCAACACCAACAAGAATATTTGCAGACCACCTTCCATTTGTTGAACAATAAACTCATTCAACGTTAAAGGGTCGGATCCCGTGGGAAGCAGATCACCCCCGAGAGGACTGCACTTGAAACTCCTCCCATGTTTCCTCCGTTAATATTGAACGTGTTGCAAACAAATGTGGAAATTGCTGTTTCGATGGTTGGAACCTTTCAAAATAATAAGAACCTCGCATTAACTGGATTGACTCATAAATTAATAAAAGATTTGTTCTTCTGTTTTTCCACATCTGCCTTGTTAATTCTGCGTTAACATTTCTTTTCTTTTTTTCTTTCGCTGCAAATCCCAAGTAATTTTCAATTGTTCATCTTTAATCCGTCAACTCACTAAACATTTCGAAGTATTTCATTCTTTTCAGAAATCACTGCCGTAATTTTAAGAGCCATCTTTTCACTATAAGTTGGGAACTTGAATTATTCTTGTGGTTAGCGAGTTACTCTTTTCAGGGTTTTCCAATTCTCATCCTCATATATATATATATATATATATATATATATATATATATATATATATATATATATATATATATATATATTCATATATATATATATATATATATATATATATTCATATATATATATATATATATATATTCATATATATATATATATTCATATATATATATATATATATATATATATATATATATATATATATATATATATATATATATATATATATTCATATATATATATATATATATATATTCATATATATATATATATTCATATATATATATATATATATATATATATATATATATATATATATATATATATATATATATATATATATATATTCATATATATATATATATTCATATATATATTCATATATATATATATATTCATATATATATATATATATATATATATATATATATATATATATATATATATATATATATATATATATATATATATATATATTCATTTTTTAAATTAACTGACTTAAACCCGAGAATTATAACACAATGACATTTATTTGAAAAAAACGCAACATGTTTCGTCAAAAATGACTTCTTCAGGCGATAAGAACATAGAAAGACAATAAAAGACACTTAAATTAACATTGACACACTCTAAAGCTATACAACTATAAAGCCATAATATTCGACTGTAAATTACAGTTATGAGCTTGAACTACAGTCCGAGTTAAAGTTCTATTGTTGTACACCTGTGCGTGTGTGGAATCACGCGATCTCCAGTATCTAATAGTAGAGTTGAAAGAGTCTGCCAAATTATAGCTAAGATTATTATTCAAATGAAAAGGGTCTAAGGTGATTTCCCTTGACTCGACAATGCGGCGCTCTATTTCATCATGGCTGATGTGTAGGTTTGAAGTCAATGTCCAATCTATTTCATGTTGGTGGCCTTCGTTGTTCGTGTTTATTGAAAGCAGGACATGGCCCGACAGAGCAGTAGCTCTGGTTCTCTTATAAGCAATATCTCTATGATGCTCTTCGAGACGTAGTAAGATAGATTTTTCTGTCTGTCCATAGTAAGGCTTTCCGCATTCACAAGTGACCTTGTATACACCTGGGAATTGTAGAAGGTTGTGAGGTTGTTTATAGTTGTTGAAGCGTGATCTTATTTTTGGCAGAGTCGAGAAGCACGTTTTTATGTTAAACTTCTTTAGAATTCTGCTCAGCTTTTTGGATAGTGTGCTGATATATGGCAAGACGATATGACCTTTGGAGTCGTCCTGTGTCTCTACGTTGTTACGTTGGTGGCGGGATAATTGGTTGTTAATACTTTTTAGAGAGTAGCCATTGTTTTTAAAGGTCCATTTAAGATGTTGTAGTTCCTTTTTTAGTTCTTCTTCATCTGACAGTACTGATCTTGCACGATTCGCTAGAGTTGATATAATACCCAACTTTTGCGCTGGATGGTGATGGGAGGACGCATGCAAATATCTGTCTGTGTGTGTTGGCTTTCTAAAAATAGAGACTTTAATTGATTCAGGCGTCTTGGTGAGTTTAACATCTAGGAAGCAGATGGAACTATTTTCTTCAATCTCCATAGTCAATTTTATATCTTGATGGCGGTTGTTTAAGTGGTCGAGGAACTTGTTAAGATTCTCAGTACCATGCTCCCATATGAGGAATATATCGTCCACATATCTAAGCCAAATTTTTGGTTTTAAAGTAAAAGAGGAGATCGCCTTTTCTTCAAAGTCCTCGAAAAAAATGTTGGCTAACACAGGAGAGAGAGGGCTTCCCATAGCTAATCCTTTGACCTGTTTGTATAGTTTACCTTCGAATTCAAAATAGCCAGAGTTTACACAGTGAGATAACAGAGAGAACATTTTATTTGAAATCTTGTTTTTTAAAATATGGAGAACGTCCTGTGTTGGAACGTTGGTAAAGAGTGCTACCACGTCAAAGCTCACCATGATATCAGAAGATTTTAGTTTTAGGTCCTTTATTTTAGAGACAAAATCTGTTGAGTTTTTAATATAAGAAGAAGATTTTCCCGCATAAGCTTTTAACGATGACGCCAAATATTTGGATAACCTGTATGTGGGTGAGTCAATGCTGTCTACTATAGGTCTCAGTGGATAGTTTTCTTTGTGTACCTTCGGGAGTCCATATAATCCATTTATTATTATCTCTGTTATCTCACTGTGTAAACTCTGGCTATTTTGAATTCGAAGGTAAACTATACAAACAGGTCAAAGGATTAGCTATGGGAAGCCCTCTCTCTCCTGTGTTAGCCAACATTTTTTTCGAGGACTTTGAAGAAAAGGCGATCTCCTCTTTTACTTTAAAACCAAAAATTTGGCTTAGATATGTGGACGATATATTCCTCATATGGGAGCATGGTACTGAGAATCTTAACAAGTTCCTCGACCACTTAAACAACCGCCATCAAGATATAAAATTGACTATGGAGATTGAAGAAAATAGTTCCATCTGCTTCCTAGATGTTAAACTCACCAAGACGCCTGAATTTAAAAACTTGCACGCACAATTGCAACAAACAATGGCACGCCAGTTGGAACAACTTGAAAAATACAACGTTTTTATGTATCGATTATGTGAGGCAAATTGTACCTGTAATTTACAGTTTGTTTAGATTATTCAATGTTTATTAGTATTCTTTTCCTTTATAAATACGTGAAGAAGGCTGCCATATGCCGAAACTAGTAGTATTTATCATTAAAATCTTTATATGTTATCTCGGTCTTGGAGTCATTAAATCTATTTTTTTCAAATATATATATATATATATATATATATATATATATATATATATATATATATATATATATATATATATATATATATGAGGGTGGTAATATATATATATATATATATATATATATATATATATATATATATATATATATATATATATGTATGAGGGTGGTCTGAAACGTTCTCGGCCTAACAATGAAAACACGAATTTATAATTTCAAAATTATTTTTATTTTTCTACATAATCTCCCTTAAGACCAGTACATTTATTCCAGCGATGCTCCGGCACCATTACCCCGTCCCTGTAGTAGTTATCAGTAAGAACTGCAAAATCCCCCTCTACAGCTGTAATCGCCTCTTGATTCGAAGAAAAGCGCAGACCAGCAAGGAAGAGTTTTAGTTTTGAGAAGAGATAGAAGTCAGGGGGAGCCAAACCTGGGGAATAAGGTGGATGTTACAATAATTAATAGTGCAGATCCCTTAATTTTCCCATTTTCAAAAAACCTTTGTGGGATGGTGCATTTTCCTGATGAAAAATGATTTTTTTCTTCTGCAAACCAGGTCTTTTATCACGAATTTTTTCGTCTAGTCTGATTAAAAGATCGGAATAATATTCCCCGCTTTTACCCTTTTGAAGATAATTAATAAGCAAAATGCCTTTAGCATCCCAAAACACCGATGTCATGACCTTTCCTGCTGATGGAACCGACTTTGTCTTCTTTGGCGCTGAACAACCGGCTTCTGTTCACTGTTTTGACTGCTGTTTGGATTCTGGTGTGTAATGGTGAATTCGTCTCATTCATAGTAATAAATCGACTCACAAACTCAGTGTTATTCTTGTTAATACGCTCCAAACACTGTTCAGAGATTTTCATGCGAGTGCGTTTTTCATCTGCTGTGAGCAAGCGCGGCACCCATCTTGCGAAAGACTTTTTCATTTGCAATTCTTCATGCAAAATATATCCTACACGTTCTATTGAAATGCCTATTCTAAGCAATTTCTCATCCAATACGATATTGTGCACTTGATCAATGATTTCTGGTGTTGTTACACTTTTTCGGCGTTTTCACGTGGATCATCTTCAGGGCTGGTACTGCAACGTTTCAACTCGGCAGCCCATTTCTTAATTGTCAAAAATGAAGGAGAAGAGTGCCCTTAAAGTTTTGTGAACTTCGAATGAATTTCTTTTGGCGTTAAACCTTCTTTTACAAAGAATTTTATAACCTCACGATACTCAATTTTATCCATTTCAAGGGATACAGACAATAGTTTTGCTTCCGACAGCTGTATAAAGCAAACTACTTGATAGAAGGACTTGCAATTTCACATGGATGCTTATGACAAATGTACCAACTCAGAAATAAAACGCTCTTGCCGATAGGGTTGCCATCTATGATCAAAGCTGAGAACTGTTCAGACCATCCTCGTATATTTGCTAGTCAACCGTTTGTTATTGTTAGTTAAAAAGGTTCTTCACTCGATATCACGGTGAAATATGATGAACGTTTTTTGCTTTCTATCATCGCTAGTGTTTTCTACTTTTAAATCTTTTTTTTTGTTTTATAATAGAAAGATCGTTAAAGTCGCTTTTCGTTTATTTCGTGGACTTAACAAGCATAAAAAATTCTGTTGACTTTCTTCCACTAACAGCGTGATCGCTATCTTGTTAGAGGGCGCTACAGTCGACTAGAAAAGAGATAATCACAAGTCTGCAATTGCGAGTTTGAATTTGAATCGAGCTGCACTCGAGTGTTTCTATGAGCAAAGCGAGCGATCTCAGCTCTTCAATATCGCAAAAGAAATGAATGAGAAATCTTTAATTTAGAAAACTGACAACACACTCTTGGAATTGGATCGAAACGTTTTGTAAAATTATCAGAATTTGATTGATCGTTTTTTTTTATTTAATTTTTTATGAACAATCGCTGAAATTGTTCTGCTCATTCAGTTGTTCTTACTTTTCTTCGTCAAAAAGAGAAAGAAATGATTCCGTTGGTGACCGTAACAGAGTGCATTATCGTTGGGCGTAATGTTCTTTGGCGTTTCAAGTTCACATTCGCGGAAGGGAAGCCGCTTTCTAAAAAAAATCTCCGTAATGTTGACGAAGCCATTCATTCGACGCCACTGATTTCCCAGAAATATGCAGAAGGATTCGAGAAGCACCCTCGAACTTGTATGAAAAAAATAAATGATTTACAGCGGAAATATAAGTCAAGAGAAAACCTTTCGTAGGTGGGAGAGAAATTAAAAATAAAATAAAATCAGAAATAAATTTGAATTTATCCTGTTTAAGAGATTCAGAATGAAAGAAAAGTCAACGATATCAATGTTATCGGAGAGTAAAGCTGTAACGATTTTAAAAATCTCGTTTTATACTTTTCCATTAAGCACATTTCGGGAACTCTAACTCACCTGATGTCGTAAGACAACACCAAAGTTAATTGTAAGATGTCAGTAGTAGACCAGGCACTAATAACTAGATCACGATAAGATAAGGAATCGTGACGTGATTGGTTGTTCATTTGACGACGTCATTCTGTGTAACGTCATGAGTTTGAAATGTTTGGAATTTCCCTGGGGGGCATATGTGTCCATGGCTTCAGTTCTTGTGTTTTGGGTGCGTATGGAATTATGACTGATGGCAGAGATAAGGATTCGTGTCGTGATTGGTGGGACACTTTTAACGAGATCAAGATACGGAATAGTGTCGTGGGTGTGCGTTGTTTTCAGATGTAGATAAGTGACGTCATCTGTTGGTTGTAAATAAGTGACGTAATTTCTTTGTTGTAAATAAGTGACGTTATTGTTTTGAATGGAAAAGGGAAATATTATTAGTCGAGAAGGATTCGTGTCGTGATTGTTGGGACACTTCTGACCAGATCAAGATCAAAATAAGATAAGGAATCGTGACGTGAACGATTGTTATTATCAGATGTAATAAGTGATGTAATTTGTTAGTTGTAAATAAGTGATGTTATTGTTTTGAATGAAAGAAAAAGATGTTATTAGTGGATAAGGATTCGTGTCGTGATTGGTGGGATACTATGAACAAACTAGGGGTAGGGTGAATGGGGGAAGCGAAGTCAGTTTTTGGATGTGTATTGTTATGAGTTGTAGATAAGTAAATTGTTTGTGTATGGCATTATGGGTGATGGATAGTGATAAGATACATTTTGGAATGTTTGGAATTTCACTGGGGGCCCCCATTCTGTCGGGGACATCACGTGGTATGTTGGGTTCGCAAATAACATTGTGAGTGATATTTAGAGATAAGTAATCATGATGTTATGTTATGTGTTTGGAAATTTCTGGGGAACATATGTCTCTCTGTGATATCACATGGTGTTTTGGTTTGCCTATGGAATTGTCGGCGATGTTTTTAAAATACGATTTCTTGGAAGTTTCTCAGAGTGACACACATCCGTCATTGTCGTCAAGTTTTGTCTTTGGTTTTCTACAGATGGCTGTACTCATTTTCCAATACATTTCGGATCTTTCCTGTTAAAGGGTGAGAATTCTTAGAGCAGAGTCATGATGGCGGTTGTAATTATGCTTTTCTGAATAATTTAATTATATGCTGGTGTCCCTCAAGCACACATTTTTTTTTTTGCTCTGAAGTTATCACTATCAGTTGGAGGTTACACCACTAAAAGATTATTGGCAAATGACAACCTGTTTTTCGAATTAACGTTATCTTGTTTACAAATGTTTGGGTGTGTTTTTAGTTTGTATGAAGAGAAAAAACGAAACGGCATTTTAAAAACTAAATTAAAAATAAACGGAGACTTAAAGGCTTACAATAACTTTTTGTAAAAAAGTTATTGTAAGCCTTTAACTTACAAGTTACAAAAATTCAACTATTTTGCAAAATAGTTGAATTTTTATCCACACCACAACACACAAAAGCACAATATTTAATGAACAAAATTTCTGTAATAACCGGAAAAGCTATTTGACTTTCGTTCCTTAAATTTTCTGTCCATTTGGTACACTGTTAATTCCTTAACATTGGGTCATACTATGTTTTTATTCCCAAGGTGGTGAGTGTAATCTCAAACTGTCTTTTCCTGACTAATATATCCACCAGCGATCAGTAATTTCCCATCTCTCAACGTAGATTTTTTTTTTATATGGTTCTTTTTTTTCAAATGATTGATTCTTTTCTATTCTACTTTTAAAAGTCAGTTAACTACATATTATAACCAGAATAACCGAGTAAAATAAATAAATAAATTGTGTGTGAATTATTTTCCCAGACTGTTAATTTTCATTAGAATTGTTTGTAGATAACTGATTGCCTCATATCCGGTCAGATCTCATTCAGAGCTTGGGAACATTAGGTAGACATTTGTAATAAATAATCACTTCCTTTCATAGATGTATCGCGGTTTCTTCAAAGGTAAACTTGTCCCAGGGTTGTGCATTACTCATGATTTCTGATGTGACTAATGTTTTCGAGGTGATACAGGAATTGATTACACTACTGTTGGGAAGCAAAGGTTTGCAATTTCCCCTCGTGTGATCGATGAGAACTAAGTTATTCGATGTCACATGTTGTCGTTATTGGTTTTCCGTTGGTTCTGATTTTTTATAAATAGACTAAAGGGGTCTGTGCTTCCCGTTGTCTTTCTAGCATTTGTAATAGTTGTATGCATTCAGGAGTTTGTAGTTCCAAAATGAGTTTTTCTGGAGAAAAGGTAAGTTAATTTTTATGTCAATGTCATTAGAAAATATTAACATTAGTTGAATGTTTTAGTGACTACATTAGCTAATTTTAACTGATATCAATTTTAAGTCTGTAATTTTTTTATATACTTGTTTGATTGTGATACCTGAGGATGTTGATCTATTCAATGAAACTATTAAACTAGTAGTATCTTTGCAAATATATCTTGTCATCTTTTTATCTCTCGGTAACAGTCGTTAAAACTTTTTCGTATATATATATATATTTTTTTTTTTTCTTTTTTTTTTTTGCTTGTTAGTGAAAGCATTGCATAGTTTCGAAATTGCAAAAACACTTTTTTGATGAGTAACATTTATCTGAAATCTAGAAAGTAATTTTTTAATGTGGTTTTGAGGGTTGATATTTAGTAAATTGTGTTAATGAAAGGATCACTTACTGTTGCAATTGCAAAAACGCTTTATGATGAGTAACATTTATCTGAAATCTAGAAAGAAATTTTTTAAGGTCTAAGTTTTTAACATATAAGTTTATAAGGTGGGTTTTGCAATGGAATTAAAAGCTTGTTCATGAAAATACTTCAAACTAGTTTTGTGTTAAGTGAAATGTCCATAAGTCATTATTAATTTTATTTTTTATTTTATTTTTTGTTTGTTTGTTAGGGATTTTTGGAAAGATTTTGAGGGGTGATGTTTAGTAAAATTGTGTTAGAAAGGATTGTGTAGTGTCACAATTCCAAAATCACTTTATGATGATTAATATTTATTTATAAAAGAGATTTCTGAATCAAGAAAGTAATTTTTATTATTATTTTTTATAGCGAACATCAGTCATTTGGTTTGTTAGTGGTGGCATTGTACATAATCATGTGCCAGTTATTGTCGAAGTTGATTTAACAGATTCATCTGTAAGTGAAAATGAACAACAATAACACACAGGTCATGGCAGTAATCCATGTGTTTCTCTTGCTGGTGTGGCTGGAAGCTCTCTTGACCCCCCCACAATTTTTACATTCTGAATGTGAAACTAAACGCTCTTCTACCAATACTGACCCCTCACTCTACGTTGATTTTTATACTGTTTTGGTGGGCTGATCACGTAATTCTACCAAATATCAAACTCATCAAGTGGAGCATCAAATTCGATTTCGTGATCTTTAACTCCTCCCACCAGCGTGTTTTTTGAAATGTTTCAAGATATGCTTAATGAGATCATTCAGCGTTTATCAAGTTTAGGAACTTTTTTCACGTTCAGTTGGGCGTTAGTGCATCTAGTTTAGAAAGCAATATTAACTTACCATTCATGTTGCTTTCTGAATTAACTATCCAAAGGATAGTTGATGGATTTTATGTTGTTGCCCAATCAAAACGCGAGTTTCCTTTCACAAATGATCTTATTATCGATGTCGTATTTATTAACATCTGTAACAATGGTGGTGGAAGAACCAGTGTAAAAAGAAGACCGCTGCTTAGCCTGGATGAGTTTCTGAAATACAAAAGAGCTGTTATGGAAATAAACAACAAAGACAATCTTTGCATGGCCCGAGCACTTGTTCTGGGTGTTTCTTCACATGCTGATAATGTTGCAACATACAGATAAGTGCAGTTTGATTGTAAAAAGATACAAACAAATAGGGCTTTAACTCTCCACAAAATTGCAGGGTTTCGCTCACTTCTTACGGTATTCCAGAAGCAGGCCTCTTTCAAAAGCATTTGACTAAGGAGTACCAAATCATTATTTTTTCGGCAGATGCTGATTTTTCAGTGGTGTTTCGGGGACAAATGCACGTAAACCTGTCTTTTATGCACCAACTCTCATTATGATTTAGTGTGTAGTGTGCCAGCTCTGTTTGGGAATAGCTATTATTGCCCTACTTGCATAAAAACATTCAAAAAACCAATTGAACTGCAAATGCATAGATGTAAAAATGTATGCATCCACTGCCACACAAACGCCAGTCATAGTGTGCAGGACCTTCTTTTGTGCAAGTCATGAAATAGATTTTTCTATGGTAATGAATGTCTGAATTTGAACATACAAAATAATATTTGTTCAGAAATCCATCATTGCAGCCAGTGTTTGGCTACTTTCTCTACAGATAAAAGCCACGTCTGTCCACCTGAAAATTTCTGCCGCCACTACAAATTCATTCACCCAAAACAGATGTGTTTTGTGCAAAAATTGGAGATCTCAAATAAGCAGGTTTCTATGTTTTTTTGACACAGAAACTATTGCTAAAATCGTTGTCATGTTCCAATATTATGTATAGCTGATTTTGATAGTCACGAACGTGAGTTCTGGGGTGAAAACTGTGTGGGTCAGTTCCTAGATGAGTTGTTTTCTGTCAAGAATATCATGAAAAGGGATCGAGATGGTAAGATCCTTTGGACTGTCAAACCAAAATGCGAAAATATCCGTGTGATTGCACACGATTTTTGTGGTTTTGACGGGTATTTTATTTTGGAATATCTTTTTTCAAAAAATGTCTAACCCCATGTAGTGTTTGATGGATCGAAGATACTTGCTATCTATTATGACCCTTTAAGCATCATATTTCTTGATAGTTTTTCCTACATTAGTGTCCCTCTAAGAAAACTACCAGCCATGTTCGATCTCCCAGAAGTTTGTAAGGGTTTCTTTCCTCATAAGTTTGACACATCCGATTCTCTGGATTATCGTGGAGTCATCCCCGAAACATCACATTTCCAGCCAGAATTTATGAACAAAGAAACTCGTACAGAGTTCGAGACTTGGTACGAAAATCGGCTAGACACTGAATACTGTCTGAAAGCGGAACTTTTAGCTTATACGAAAGATGACATGCGTGTTTTGCGTGACAGTTGCAACACTTTTCGCACTCTCTTCATACAGCTCACACAGATTAATCCCTTTCTCCATGACATTACAATTGCAGGAGTATGTTTGAGAGTATTTCTCCAGAACTTTTTCAAACCTAACACTTTGGCCATACTTCCTGCTCAGGGTTACAGGGGGGGGGCAAATGTGCAAAGTCGAAAGGCTTTGGTTTGGCTCAAATGGCAAGAACAACAAAACAACATGACCATACAACATGCACATTCTGTGTGTGTGGGGGAAGTCCACATCGGACCTTATTTTGTCGATGGAAAATGTTGAAGTATTTTATTTGAATACTACGGTTGCTTCTTACATGGATGTCAGGAATGCTCTAGAGCAAGTACTTACCAACCATATAGAAATACAAACATGATCACCCTTTTTTGAGCAAACAAAGGATCGCAAAAACTATTCTCGTAACAAAGGATTCGATGTGATCTCAATTTGGGAATGCCAATTTAATACAGAAATTTCTGAAAAGACAGCCTTGAAAAACTTTATTGCTGTTCTTAATATTCCAGATCCCATGTTACCTCATAGTGCTCTGCATGGTGGCAGAACCGACTGCTACAAGTATCACAAAATTCAGTCACAAGGGGAAGTTATTCACTATTTGGACTTCAATAGCCTTTATCCATGGGTAATGAAATAGCAGGTATTTCCTATGGGGCGTCCCCAAGTTATTATCGATAATTTCGACTATTCTCCTGGGGTATACTTTGGTATTTGCCATGCAAATGTGGAAGCACCTACCGTGGAAGCACCTACCATGCAAATGTGGAAGCACCTCTCTTTTTACTGGTTATTTTTACCATCACATTGAACGAAAAATTAATAATCCCCTGTGTTTAAAATGTGCTTCCGAAATGGCCCCATTATGCTCTCAATGGACTGATCTTTTACAGGTTTGCACTCCAGAATTAGATTTAGCACGCAGTTATAAATTTATAGAATTTTACGAGGTGAGTCATTTTTCTCAAAAATTTGAAGGTGAAGAAAACCTCTTTGCTCACTACATTGATACCTTTCTGAAGCTGAAACAGGAAGCATCTGGATGGCCTGAAGGTCAAAATCGACAGTCTTATCTGGATGAGGTTTTGCTAAGGGAAGGTGTTATATTAACTAGTGAACACATTAATAAAAATCCTAGTAAACGTTCACTTGCTAAGCTTTGTTTGAATTCCCTATGGGGAAGTCTTGGTATGAGAATATTAAGAACTCAGACCCAGGTGATTTCCTCTTATGAAGACCTAGTAGAACGTTTTTAGATAACAGTAAAGTTATCCAAGATGCCAGGTTAGTTTCAGAAGAGCAGATGATGGTTGCCTAGTATCCTATTGAAGGCACTGAGCCTTAAAATTGGAAAGGGAATGCTGTCATCTCTTCATTCGTAGCTGCCTACGGTAGGAGAAAGTTATATGGGGTCATGGAACCTTTGCAAAGACGGCTTTTGTATACAGATACCGATTCTGTCATTTTCAGTGAAAAACGGGGTGATTACTCACCGTCCACTACCTTGGGGAGCTAGGCAACGAACTCGATGGTGACTTTATAGTTGAGTTTGTTACCACAGGCCCCAAATCTTATTCCTACAGGACGCGGGGGGGGTAAGATTGTGATCAAATACAAAGGCATTACCTTAAATTCTCGCGGCCACTGAGATTAATCGGGAAACTACTATAGCTGCAGTAAGGGGTGAGCAACAAAACATCCAAATTCCTGTACCATTTTCTGTCCATCGAGAAAAATGGAGCTGTCAACTCAAAACGACCTCCGTAACAAAAAGATCTGAATATACTTTTGCAAAGCGCATAGTGTCAACAGACACACATGCACTTTTCCCTATGGGTATTTTAAAGGATTATTCCTTACACTGACATACCCCATAAGCAAAAGATGCCATCTATGGGACAGAAAACTAAACAACATTCTATCTGGTAGATAAAAATCCATGTTTGTTTCCCAACACGATGATTTGCAGTGTCGCCCTTCTCTTGTGCAGTTTTCACATCACTGTTTTTGTTACTATCATTCCACAGCTTTATTTTTCTTAGAGTTTAAATAGAAAAAAATCGTCTTGTTTGATTACATGGTGAATGTGATAAAAAAGGAAAAAAAATCTTGATGGGGAGATTTTTAACACATAATAAATTATAACACATATTTTTACATGTGTCTATTTAAACAAATATATACATATAAAATCAAGTATCTGTTTGTTTTTACATGATCTATGATTATATAAAATAATCACAATCTATTATGTTATCATTTTTGCTATCCAAAATGTTCATACATTATTTCGGGAGCTACTCAGTCAGGAAAAACAACATTCGTGTTGTCTCTCATAGAACATTGTAATCAACTAATCAAACCACCACCGGAGCGAATCGTTTACTGTTACAGTAAAAATCAGGATAAATTTTTAAAATTTACCAACATAGAATTCGTGAATGGTTTGAAGTTACCTGAATTTGATTCAAATGCGAGAAATTTACTCATAATCGATGATTTGGTTCACCAGGCTAAGGACAGCACGGAAATAGCTGATGTTTTCATAAAAGGTTTACATCACCGTAACCTCAGTGTCATTCTACTGACACAAAATTTATTCTGTAGAAGAGCACATTTTCGGAATAAATTTCTCTCAATAGCCTTTATGTTATTGCTTTTAAAAATCCTCGAGACTCTTTACAGTTTTCTCATTTAGCTTCCCAAGTATTTCCAGGACAAACGAACGTATTAGTTCAGATTTATAAAGATGCAACACGGGAACGCCACTCATATTTAGTTTTAGACTTTAGACGGGAAACACCTGATATTGTACGCTTAAGGTCACGGATTTTGCCAGGAGAAGAACCCAATACAGTGTTTATCCCTGAATGGCTGATAGACTCAAACGCTATGAATATCTCATCAAGTACTTATCTCATTCCTCTCCCAAAAAAGGAAATGATGCTTTAAAACACTGCTCTTCCAGCCAAATCACCACACTCTGTGAGCAAACATTTTTTATCTGGAAATATTCCACTAAAACATAACCAGAAGTCGCGCCTACGAAGGAAAAAAAATTATAAAAGCAGTAAGTAAGAAATCGCTTCCCTTCATTATTAGAAGAAAACTGGTTTTACAGCATGGGGGAGCACTGTTCCCATTAGTAGGCAGTATCGTTGTTCCTTTATTGAGTTCACTTATTAGGAAATGAATATGTTTAAAAATTTACGCTCCTCCAATCACCAGAGGAACGTGAACTGTACACACTAGATGACGAAATGAGTGGCGTTTTAAAAATAAGAAATCAAAATCCAGATGAAAAAGTAAAAGCATATTTAGTTGTTTTGCAAAAGTATTTAGGTTTAAAAAAACCAACTGATTCACTCAGAAGGAGAGCAACAGGAACATAGACTGTCACATCCAGAACCTACACAACAAACCGAATACCCAGAACCATTCCCATCACCCATCAACATCAACCAGTCCCAGTGAGGAAAATACTTCCAGTCCACTCCCAACCTGCAGGAGAGCTCGAAGAACCAGTACCCAGTTCGTCTTTTTATTTCCCCGAAAGCTGCATTGGAATAAAAAAACTGGTGCGGAAAAAATGGTAAGTGAAAAAAAAAACATTTTTTAAAATTATTTTTTGTTTTCAGTAAATGATCTGTAACAGCATAAGTTACTACAATATCATTTAACCACAAATCCTTAGAATAACATTTGCTAATAATATTTTGCATAGAAAAACGACATCTCATATTTAAAAATACACACAATGCAAACCACGCGACAGATTCCTTAGCTTGTACAGCTACAGTATTATAATGCCATTTATTAGTGTTGATATTCAGAAAGTTAACAATATCGCTTTCGCGTAGACGACCGAAGCTATCGAAAAAATCACCGTTTTTGTCTTTAATATAGATAGCTTGCCAATGTTGTCCTGGCAACCAAGTCGGATCTGTGTTCACGACGAACATCGACTGTTGTTGTCTGATCGGATTTTGTGGCAATTCATCACGAACACAAACTCCTAAACCCACTTTTCTTGTGGTGGGTTCTAACTCTAGTATGCTTACTAATTGTTCAGTGTTCATAGTCCAGTAACACAGAACGATCCTTTGTTACGGATAACGTGCACTCAAATTCTGCATAAAGAACCACTGTGATGTTTTCAGGAAGAGGTTGAGCAAATTTAACCTCGAGTCGCACAGTTCCTCTTCTTAACGGGCTGACATGGGGGGGGCAACGGCATTTTGATCCATAATCAAATCCATAGAGAACGTTTCCCTTTACGTATTCGTCATAAGAAATGTCATTACCATAGTCTCTGTTCCATTTGCCTAGTGATGTGAACAGTGACATGTAACATCTGCTGTAATGCCTTTGTTTGAAGTTCGGAGTCAAAGGCTGCGAGGGATACTGAATACCTTCGGCTGTCACTACAAGAAAATTCAGATTGAAATGATGAACATTAAATGGATTTCTGTTGAAAGTGCCATTAAATCCATCACTAGCGACAGTCCAATAATTAATCTAGATGGTATTTCACCTAGATACAGATTGTCTCGTGTGGCATCTGACATACCCTTGGGAATCGAAAAATAAGACACTTGCACTCGATGGATGGGATATACCATGTTTGACTTGTCTAACACAGACAGGTGAGCCAGTTGAATCTTTGGTTTATTTTGACTTTGCGGACAAAACGTGTAGCCTCTTCAATTTGCACTTTAGCCTTAGCATCAGCATTTGCAGTCAGTAAACAAAATTCTGGAAAACTGCGACACATACGAACACGAACAGAAACGTTGTTGATCAAGTACTGGTCTTGATGCATGATGTCAGCGTGTATTCGCCCAAGCATCTCGACACTTTTCGATTGGTCTTCTACGCATCCCACATTCACTTTTGGTAAACACATCACTAACATTAGCCACATCATCTGTAACGAATAGTTCATTTGTCAGTTGACTGTTTTTAGCATCTCTGTCATAATTTAGTAGGTTTTCAATATAAGCCCTATAAGGATACGTGTCTGATGCCACATTCGCTAGTTTATCTTGGAGAAAAAAGTCAATTTGACTGAACAGGGAATGGAAAAAATTATTCACCACACCAACTGAAGAATCTTCGATAGGTTTATTATCAGTGTCAGTGATGCGCACACGAACGCGTAGGTATGATTTTCCCAAATCCAAGTATTCTTCAGATGTACCTGGTATGCAAAATTCCACGGGACCGCCACTGTCAGTACTGGATATTGGTTGGTAAGTGACATAACAACTTCTTTCCACACATATGTTGACACGAGGGTGGGAAAAAAGATCTAACTCTGACATCATATCCTCAGCAAAATGTGTCATCTCGCTTGCGCTTCTTAGTATTCGTTTTTTTCTTCTTGCTTCCTTGACCTCGCTGAAGTAATCAGCTCTGAGCTTTTTCAGCAATGGTTTTCCCAGCTTCTGGTGCTCTGTTTATAAAGGCTCGACGTACAGGTACTCCATCCAATACATCTCCTATCATATGCTGACCGGCTTTTAAGGCTTGACGACCGACAGATTGAGCTGCAGGTTTTAAAAGTTGACTTAGAAAGGAGAAGGAACTTCTGAAAAGGCTACCTAATCCGTACCCACGCTGTATTGGGGCCCCCGTAAACATTTGAGCCCCACTTGTCTGCATTGTGTAATATCTGAGATAATCAGTCATCCTTCACTTGTCGGAAGTGTAATTTAACTATTGTCTTGCCGCCACGAAAGTGGAACTCGTGTCAGAACGAATTTCAATGCTAATTGATTGAAATGTTGTTTTCGTAACGGATAATAATCAGGTTGAGCAAAAACGAAGGAACACTTGGTGCTGCACTGAACAACTCGTAACAATGGTGCACAAGTATCACCAACTATCTGTTCTTGTATTAAATCAGAATAAACAAAATATGCGGCTACACCCCTCTTTATATCAATTGGATATTTCCCTGTGATTATACCTTTCAGTTTAACACCAATCTGATTAAAACCCAGTAGAAGGCCAAAACTCGAGGACTCCTTGGGAAACAACAGGTTGTAATCTTTGGGACTGTCATATAAATGGTGTTGTTTGTGTTCTTTTTCGAGTAATCACAGAACTCACATCAAACACTGCTTGAAGAAGTTCAGAGGGTGAATTGTAACTGCCATGGGGAATCTTGTAAAATCCTTCTTTAGACTTTTCGAAACTTTATTTCCTGTGATGTTGTTGTTGTTGTTGTCAATAGTGTGGACTTCTGCTCTTCCAACTATACGCATCATATGAAACTCATCGTAACCGGAATCGATGTTATTAAATTCTCCCGGAAGATGAATTTCGGCAAGAGCAACTTCCCATTTACCTTTAAGTCTGATCTCGTGTGGTAATTCCACTTGAAATTTCATTTGCGTGTTTGTAGGAAACATTTTCACTCTGGCGTTGCTGGGAAGGGTTAATACAACATCTTCGCTACGAACCCAAGAATTATACGATGAAGGATAATAGAGCTACTTAACAAAATACTGAAGTTTTCCTTTCTATTTGCGGTGTTTAAGTATTTGTTCGATTAGATACACGTCTTCCGGAAGTTCATTGGGTATATTAGCCTTTTGCAGTTGAGGTTCATAGAAAGTTCCCTCCACTATCTCTCCGTCCCGACTGCGAACTCTATATACTACAGGGTTTCTATTAATAACCTGAGCAATAGTGAACAATTCTCGTGTCCAGTTACCCCAATACCCCTTTCTAAATTTGTGGGTATCATCACTTAAAACCACACTATCACCTACTTGAAATTTTGGTTTGCTAGCCTCCTCTTGGGTTCCGTACAAATATTTCCAAACACGATCCTCGTTGTGAAGGTTATACGGCAAAACTTTCGTATAACTTTTACTTTTATATACGTCATCCATTTGTAGATCTTTGTTTTCAATGTCCTGATAAATCTTTCTGCAATGGGTGCTTCCATTTCACTCCTGGTCGTGTAGAAATGAATATTATGGTTCTTAAACAATGCACGAACTTTCCTGTTGCAAAACTCTTTTCCTTGATCAGTGTTTATGTAACATGGCACTTCCTCTTTAAAAGTAGACTCAAAAGCATTAACAACAGCGTCTGCTGATTTCTTCTTCAGTGTTCGAACCCACGCAAATCGGTAAAAACAATCAATGCATACAAGAAGAACCCCCCCCCCCCGATTCTCTTTTGCATGGGATGACATATCTGCCAAATCACACTGAAAAGTGTGTAAAAGTGTCGGGACTTTGATTTGGCGTTTAAACTTTTTTCTAATGGGTTTATGTCTCACAGAAGTAGGCTGTGTTGCTAACCAACTTTTCATGGTTTAATGTAGTAAATTTGTATGTTTCTGTAAAGCTTTGATACTTCCAAAACTAACTACTGTATTAGGATTATAATAATCTGCTAACTTTTCCATCACTAACAATAAGCTTTGTTCTTTGCAGGTGAAAATCAAGAACCATCGCAAAGGTGGCAGATGTTGGTTATGATAGCAGTACTATTTATACTTATGTATTTTGAACTGTCTATTCTCATATGGGAAGCAGTATCAAAATCACCCAATCGCACATGTCTCATCAAAGAAATGTTACGGCAAGAAAAACATCACATGCATTATTGATGTCTGTAAATTTCTATTTCTGCATATTACATTGTAAATAATATCTGTGAAATAAATATGTAAACTTAAATGAACAAACGGTTTAGTTCATGTGTTATGTATGTTTAAGTAAGCTCACTTTTGAAATCGCAGCGAATTCACACACAATTTATTTATTTATTTATTGAACTTTAAGATCTTAAATTTAGACAAATAAAAATATTCGGATGAATTATGAATAAAATATGAATAAATAATAAAATATGTATGAGCTATGAAAAAAAAAATGTGTCTGTTTGAGGGACACCAGCATATAATTAAATTATTCAGAAAAGCCTAATCATTGCCGCCATCACGACTCTGCTCTAAGAATTCCCACCTTTAACAGGAAAGGAATACCCCAAACTGTATTGGAAAATTAGTGCAGCCATCTATAGACCAAAGACAAAACATGATGACAATGTCGGATGTGTGTTCCCCTGGGAAACTTCCAAGATATTGCATCTCAAAAACATCGCCCACAATTCCATAGGCAAACCAAAACACCATGTGATATCACCGAGAGACATATGTTCCCCAGAAATTTCCAAGCACATAACGTCACGATAGGTTATATCTAAATAACACCCACAATGTTATACGCAAACCCAACGCACCACGTGATGTCCCTGACAGAAGGGAGGTCCCCAGCGAAATTCCAAACATCCCAAAATTTATCTTATCACTATACATCACCCATAATGCCACACGCAAACCATTTACTTATCTACAACTCATAACAATACACATCCAAAACACTGACGTCACTTCCTCCCATTTAACCTACCCCAATTTTGTTCATAATATCCCACCAATCACAACACGAATTCTTCTCTACTAATAATATCTTCCTTTTCCATTCAAAAGAATAACGTCACTTATTTGCAACTAACAAATTACGTCGCTTATCTACATCTGATAATAACAAACATTCACGTCACGATTCCTTATCTTATCTTGATCTTGATATGGTCAGAAGTGTCCCACCAATGAGATACTATGAACAAACTAGGGGTAGGGTGAATGGGGGAAGCGACGTCAGTGTTTTGGAAGTGTATTGTTATGAGTTGTAGATAAGTAAATAGTTTGCGTATCGTATTCACGTCATGCGCTGTTTAACACTGTGAGTTCATTTTCTTAAATTTTTCAATTTATACTTCAAGTGTTAGAGGTACACCATCTGATTGCATCAAATCCTGGACTTTTTGTTTATTGAGTCGCGAATACTTGAAGGGTGTGCGAAGGAGATTCCGCGCAGTTTCCTCGCTAAACTCGGAATAAAAAGCATCTTCCTGAGATGAGTGAAAGGTGTGTCGGCTGATTGTGGTTTAGTTTTCCAGTAAATAATAAAGACATAGGTGCTGCACTCTGTCTTTACCTTCTTGGTTGTAAATGATTTTCATCCACCGATGTGATAGCGCCGACATCCCTCAATGAAAACTTGATTCAGCCTGTTTGAAAAAAGAAATCACCGTGTTTTGTCAATAATAGGATTAATGTCGAATTATATCACTGTTGATGTACTGATGGCAGCAAATGCACGAGAGATTTGCAGTGTTTCTTAGAAGAGATGATAAAAATGAAACGAACTGTTTTTAGAAAGAAATAGAAAAAGTCTTTTATTACCCATTTCTACTTTAAATGACCGCACAGTTTTAACGAGATGCACCTTGTGGATGCTTACACGAATGGGGTGGGTCGCTTGGCCTGTTGTAGTACACTGGAGCAAAGAAAAGCGATTAGAAATTCATAATAGACAGAAGGAAAGAAGGCTGTTTGTTGTAGGGGCACAACAGGCTTTACCAAGAAAAATCTTAATAATGAAAAGTAATTTCAAAAAATTTTCGAAACTAATAAAATTATGAAGGGAATTTTTGTTGTCTTTGCGTCTTCATCGGCCCATCCCATTTGTTCGTTTCAAATGGGATGGGTCGATTCTCAGAATTAAAAAAAATAAACAGAAATCTCGCTCGATCGATCATCTGAGACTAACATAGCTGAGCTTCTATCGTTAAAAAATCCTCGAGCTATTCCTCCCTCCTTCCCATGCTTCAAAGAGATTCGAATTCCCTTGCTTTCCACCAGAGGGCGCACGTCATTCTTCCGACATATCAAGGAAACTTTGAAGGAGGGGGTGCTACATTTTTAATGTGGTTTTGTGAGAAACAATGCGTTAAGAATAATCCGATGTTTTGTGACACCCGAGAAAAGAAAGCAAAGAAAAGTGGAAAACATTTGAAAATTCAACGTGAATTTTTTTAATCCTGGTTAAGGGTTCTGGACTTCTCCCTCAGTGGCATTCACAATATTTGCCCAAAATGAAATCGCGTAATGGCGAAATGGAATGTGAGGTTTTTGGAATAATCCAGAATCCTTCTCGGAACACCCCAACAATGGACCGACCTGAAGAAAAAATAATCTCTCTCTCCCCGATATTCTCGAGACTCTTAAAAAAAGTACAAAGATTGGAAGCTTCTCAAGTTCTGGAACGTTTCCATATTTAATTTTAAAAAGTTTTACTTTTCGAGTGGAATGTTTCAAAAACGTAAGTACGAACTGGGAATTTTGAAAGCAAAACTTCGTTCTTTCTGTTTTTGTTTATAAGTTTTTTAAATAAAAAAAAAACGATTCTCACACGAAGAACCACCCTCTTTCTTGTGAAGATTCCTCCTTACGAGAATCGTTGTAAGTGGTTTCGGAAGGAGTAGGGTGTTGTTACACTGTTCGCAACTCCTCCACGTTTAAGATGTTTCGTTGTATCGGATAGAAAACGAAAAGTGCTCAAAGGAAGTGCCGAAGTCGCCTCATGCGGGAAGATGAATTTATGGGGATTTTGTATTGAAGTTAACTCATTTTGATTTCATTATGAAAGGTGCGTGCTGAAGCCACTTTCTTCATGTTGTGCAAACCTTATACGCCCGAAGCCTTTCCTACGAATGCTGTAAATACAGCAGAACTCTGAGAAAGAGAGACTTTCAGTGATATTCGAGTAAACAAGTGGCGTTTCTTTCGTACCATCGCTCACTGTCCCCGTACGCAGTTACGGAGCCTCGCCACGCTCGGTACATAGCATTAAATTCGTTTCTCTCTCTCTCTCTCGGATGTAAAGCTAGCCGAGTCTGCTGCTGCTGCCCGTTCGGTCACGTGTCTCCGTCACCCAGTTGGATGTGATGACGTCACGATGGAAGCAGCGTGGGGATGGGCAGATGTGTCGCGAGCAGCCAAACCTATTTGGTCAGTCCGAGCTTCTCGGTGAGGTGATGTTTGGCGGCGGAGTAGGAATTAGTGTGCGCTGAAGCCGACGTACGATGCAAGTTCGGATTCACAAGTCCATGCCGGCTTTCTTGGCCATCTGGAGACGGAAGGAACGCTGAGAAATCGGTGAGTACTCGATTTGCATTTCCTTTCAACAAAGAGGAGAATAAAATGGCACTTCGAATTTCTTCGTGTGGGAAACACAAACCGGAATATCGGCACAAGGTTGGAACTGCTTTGAAACCTCTTACTCGGTTTCTGATTCGTGTATTAAAAGGCAGCGGATTAATAAGGGGAGATCACTGTAAGGGGAGGGAGGGCGATGTTGCTGTGTCACCACTCAGAAATCAAAGCAGCTGAGTGTCAATGAATAAAAGAGGGATGGACGAATACGCGAAATCAATTTAGCAGACGGTTCGCAATCTGCGAAACTCACCTTTCAAAAATGTTATTTGGAATGCGAGGGATTCTATGCGAAGAGGATTGAGCGGGATTAGATGGAGGGGTGGTCGGAATTTGAATTGGGAATTGGAAAGGAGTCCAGTGGAGAATCGGTGGAATGAGGAGACCGATTGGGTGCACGTGAGGGAATCTGAAAACGATGTCTCAAGAGAGACAGAGGCTGAGTGAGGGCACGAAATGAACGGAGACTGAATCTGCACTTCGCATCGCATTTCATTCTGTTTTGCGTGTTCACTAATAGATGAAGGACTCTCCTTTTAAGTCTTCTCTCCTCTTCGTCTTGTCCAACACGGGATGAAAGAATGAAAACGATCGACTCCGCAGAACGAGACGTCATCTGAGGAAAAGGAAGTGTGTGGCGAGTATGAGGGGGGAGGATGTTGCAGTGTACGTACGCACTTATATTTTATTAGCTTCGACACTTTCTGAGGGTGCTCGCAATTCCCTTGCTGTTCTCATTTGTCTGATTCAGATGATATTTTGACTCGCCGAAAGCCTCCTCTGTAAGCTGGAATTTCATTCGTGTTTAACGAAATAAGAAAGTGTTAATTTACTGCTGACCCACACGTGGAGCTTAACAGATCGGCTATTTGACTGCAGGGTTTATTTTATATTATTAATTTATTTATATCACTAAATATACAATTTGTAGGAAATACTGAAACGTACTAAAAGTATACTTTTCTACTTAAAATCTTACTGTCGGTTTATTATGAGCTCCTTCAATTTTTTTAATTGATTCACGCTAACCACATTACTTACTTGTAGCTTCTTGAATAAAACGACTCCGATATTTCCTTCAATAAAGAAGTTGTGAATTCGAAATTGGATTTAGTAAACACCATCGTATTTAATTTGATCCTTTATCCGACATCTTGTACTCTTTTCTACGACACTTTTAGTAGTGCAATAAACAGTTAAAAGTACATCCATTTCACGGACATTATGGTTCATTGGAAAACAGGAAATGACGTCACTAAGCATGCAGATTCTTGTCCGCTTTCATGCTAATTGAATTGCACATTGCTGTGGTTTAAGACGAAATAAAAAGTTAAAACGACTTCCTAAATCCTGGCTGCCCGAGTGGTTAGCGTATCCGCTCTCCAGCCAAAAGGCTGCGGATTCAAATCCCGCCGTGGGCATGGATGTTTGTGATTAGCTGTTGAAAAACTAGTGGTGGTGGTCACCGGTTGGTGAAGTTGGTAGTTGAATGAGTCTTTGGACTCCCTCGAGGTGTCAAATAATAATAATAATAAATCATGGGCTTCAGAATTTAGCAGATTAGGCGGCACTGGTGTAGCACAGTTTCTTTCATTGTTGCAGTTGAAGAATAAAATTGGAATATTTGCTGTTGAAAAGCACGATTTTCGGCTGCTCTGTGTGAATAGAACTGTGGCTCGTGCAACGACTAAAAGTAATTAAAGGATTTCAGCTTTTGTCATCGACCTCCCCCCCCCCGCAGAAGTTTGCAACAATAATGAGGGCTGATTGGGGTTACAATTAATGAGAAAGGAGCTCTTCGCATGCATCATTTATAAGCAGTGGACGATGATGTCCTTCTCCATATATTTGACAAGCAACCTCGCCCCTAATTATAGTGGATGCAGGTTCGGTTCATTTCCTGTAAAAAAATCATAGCTGTAAGGTTTTAGCACATCTGGGAAAGAATAGCAATTCTTTCAGCTTTCCTCGAAAGTTATCTTCGTTGCTTTTGTAGCCTTTGTTTTGGATCACATAAAATAGCAGCTCCATCTATGGAGGAGGTGACGAACTAGATGCATTTTCGTTAAGTAAATAAATAAAAGTTTGAAAAAGCAAATCATATGAAGCGATTGCGGTTGAAAATATCAACGAGTAGGGAAACATACAAGCGATTTGAGATTCGTTCTTTGCAATGCGAGTAGTGGAGACCTACTAATAACTCCGCTATTAAACCGGTGCATATCCTTAAATCAATGCTGTTTAGTGTTCATCTGATAAATTTAAAAAATCAAAAAATAAAAAAGTGTTCCCGGTGCATTCAGTCCACATTGCTTGTGTACTCCACGTGTTGTTTCTGCTGATTCACATTTGAAAAGATAAACCGAACTCAACTTCTTCCCCCAATGAAAATGTAGTACAAACGATAGATCTCACCTCGTGTACGTGAAGCCGCAATAGAAGGAGTGACTAATTCTTAAGGAATATTTCCTTCAGGAGACAACAAAGCCTCAAAATGACTCCGATGTGCGCGGATGTTTCTTGTCGTTCTCTCATTTGCATCTTCGTACAGTTTTCCTTAAATGATGTTACGCGTTAGAGAAATATTTTTTTGAAGGAAACTCACCACTTCGCAGTTAATTTTAACAGAGAGAGAGAGAGGGACTCGAATTTCAACGCAAATTAATCCTGTCCTTGAGATGTGTATCATTCGCTACTTTTTTTTTCTTTTCATTTGTGCAAAGGAGCCTTGGGAATTCTTCACTGCGTTTGATGAAACACACAAAGGAAAGAATATTGCGTAACATTCAACAAGATAGAAGAAATTCATAATGTTGGGGAATAAATTTGTGTGTGTGTGTGTGTGTGTGTGTGTGTGTGTGTGTGTGTGTGTGTGTGTGTGTGTGTGTGTGTGTGTGTGTGTGTGTGTGTGTGTGTGTGTGTGTGTGTGTGTGTGTGTGTGTTCTGACGTGTTTGTCCACAGCAAGCTAATTGCCTTACTTCTCCTTCCTCGCGCTGTCGGCTGAAAAATACGCAAACAGCAAAGAGATTGCTGTTAAAGAAAGCGCCACTGTGGCGTAGTGGGTAGCAGGGATGCAGTTTGTTTGAAAAAAGACTTGCTAGATCCAATCCCACTGCTAAAAGGACCTTTATAGGTGCTTTTAGAACTAAAGGAGAGTCGATTCTTATCAGAGCCATCCCTCGCACACATTCGATGCACTTATTTTGTATAACTCGTCTTTTTCTTTTTCATATCTTCGACTAATCTCTTGAACTGACGTTTCTTGCGTTGGAACTAGTCTGCTCTCGCAAAGGAGAATCTCCTTTTGAAATGAAGCTCACAAGTACAGTCAGCCTTATCCAATCAAAAAAAGAGAGTTACCTAACTGGAATAAATGAAAATTTCTGTAGAAAATCTCGATTTCCGACATGACGTCACATCCGTACGTTTGTTAGATTCATCTTCTCCAGCAAGTTTCTAGTAAATTCCAGTATAACAGCAGATTCTTCCTCTTCATTTTGTTTCTCCCAAATCTTCAGAAATATCCTGCGTTCTATTCAAGTCCCTTCACGTTTTCTTTTCGGAGATTTTTTTGTAAATCCGTGCGGTGTGTGGGCCAACATGATTTGGCTAATTTCATTCATTTTTATGTTTCCACATAGTCAGGACACCCTGCTCTACATTCCATATATGGAACTTTTCCGAGCCACTTTGCATGCTCTGATGAAAATGGCTGTGGTCTCACAAGAGGAGATGAAATTCATCTCCCACCAAAACACAGTCATAAACAGATGTGCTCACTGCGCGCTTCAAACCCACAGCGTGTTGATTGGTGACCGGGTACGCTAAATACTTGGGCAATCAGGCTCCTTTCAATGGCCTCCATTTCAGTGGTGCTCCATTAACTCATTCTTCTATCTCCTCGTCAGCACTCAATTGCTTTTTATCCCTTTTATAGGCACACCGCCTACAACACACGCGCAAAAATGGAAAAGTGACAGTCTATAAAAAACTCTATTCCAGGCAAACATAAATATCTCTGGGAGTGTGTAGCAGCTGTCTTCGTTTCGGATGCAGTTTGGAAAATTCGTGCGTTATCAGAATGTCCTACGAGCCTGGAGTCATTGGAATGGCGGATGATGCTTTGAAATACAAGTTTTCTCATTTTAATTACGGTGTTGCCGCTCTCTCTTGTGGTGTTGGAAGGGTGTTTCTCACGCAAACTCAGGTTTTTTTGGGGGGGGGGGTGTCGAAAACATGATAGAAGAACATAACACACTAATAGCAGACGTAATCCACTAATCTCGTAGCTTAATTTGCTTGCGCGGTACAACAGTATGTCAGTAAACGACTGCTGGAGTATCAGAAACAAAGGGATAGAGTTTGTTACCTTAGTCTGAGGTAACCTCCTGTTACCTAAGGTTGTAGGCATTAGTGAGACCTGGCTGGCTAACAGAATCAGACATACTAACTGATATCGAGTGTCAAGTGTACAGTATGTTTAGGAAGGATACTGGCGATAGAAGAGGAGGAGTGTGACGTGCTGCTAATGATATCAGATAACTTGAATCCAGTTAGAGTTGAGACCTATGATTGTAGTACTACACCCAACAGTATTTCATGCAGCAGTGAGTTTGAAGCCATCTGGTGTGAGGTGGATTCTAACACGATCAACTACATAGTGAGGTGTTGTTACAGACCTGGTGGGTCGGTTGCTAGTGATGAAGAACCGCATCACCAAATAGAAAAGATAACTGAGAAAAGCGTAATCATAATGTGAGACTTTAATTATCCAAATATTGTTTGAGTAGCAGTAGAACCTCATGAGAAGAATGAAAATGCATTTATTGAGCTGTTGCGGGACAATTTCCTCACAGGTGACAGAAGGAACTCGAGGGCAAAGAGTGTTAGATTTGATTATAGTGTCAGAGGGTGTTTCAGTAAAAGACGTAACGTTCATATTCCTTGTATACCGGAATGTTCTTTTCTATAATTTTGTCTGTAGTCTGTGTGACATAGTTGGACAACTTGCAGATCTTTATTGTATCAAGTTGAAGAACTACGACTAATATCATTGATTTTATGAAGGAGACTTGGTTCAAAATGATCTAAGAATTAATTAGTTATCTTATCGACGAAGGCGTAAAGGGGGACATCCAGTAGATTTGCTTCTGTTGAGGGAAAAACGTTATTCTGCAAATAAATCGGTCAGAATGAATTTTAGGTGTCTACTTGCCAATCCAGAATCCCATCTACTGTTCGTTGGAGCATAAAGGTTACACCACGTATTGCGAGCCCAAAGAATCGGGACTTGTAGAATATCCATTTCCTCAGGTACCAAAGTATTTAGAGGACTGAAGTTCTGAACGAAACCAAATTCCATATAGAAAGAATTAAAAGAAAACAATATATTGACAGTATGATACTGTGAAGCAGTATTATATTCTCAGTGTAAATGTATCAAACGAATTACTTGGAGAAATCGTGGTTATTTATGGTATTCATCTTGATTTTTTCACGCCCGCCATGACTTAGATTTGTGTAACCCTTGCTTCAGTACGCTTTCGAAACACGTGAACTGATATCGTATTGCTTACGTTGTAAAGTCATACTGAAAAAGACCATGAAGCATAAGAAACATTTTCAGCATACTTTAATTTCATGACGATCCTTCAATGGTCAACAGGCTCTGGAATTTCTAAATTGTATCCTTTATAAACTAAATGCATGTCACTCAGACAGGATCAATGCAGCAATTTAGAGTTATCAATTTTAAAGCTGTTTACTAATATCCTTTCTAACTACACCGGTTTCCATAAATTATGGAACAAGAGAAAAATCACGATATCTCAAAAGGTTTGTGATGAATTTGTGTGCAATTCAGTGTAAAGTTATAAGATGTACGATGTGAAAGAAACGTCGACAAATATGGTAAATAAATTGTGGAATCGAGCTCAGAACGAGATTGTCAAAGTGCCTTAATAAGGAATGTGGTCGCCCCTCGCAGCAGCGTAGTGTTCAAAACCACGAGGATGTTTCATGCTGTCTATGATGGTGTCCAGTAACTCAGTTGGTAACAACAAACAGGGCTCCTGCCAAACTCTTCTAAATCCCTGAGTTCAGTCGCCGTGAAGCGCCTCCATTTCAAGCATTCTGTAGTGAAGCGTGGTGATAGGGCTCTCAGAATGCCGGTCGCCTATCATACAGATGATTTCCATAACGCGAATGTCGTTTCCCTGCATAGCACTGATGTTACTCGGGAAAGTTTATCTCTGTCTGTGAATGATTCATTTTGATTATTTTTCTAATTAAAAGTAAACAAAACGAAAAAATGTTCATTTATAATCTATTTGCAGGTCTTCTCGTTAGTAAATATGACGTTTGTTTGATCTTTGGTCTTGTTTGCAGGAATTATTTTGGAAGAATTGAATTATCTGAGTAAAAAGTGTGTAAGAGCTCGGCGGATGATGAGGGAGGTGTTTACATTCAGGTTTAAGAAATCAATATTCGAATATAATTGAGGAAAAGATTTAATAAAGTGAGCTGGGAGTGATGTAAGAAAGAGAAGAAGAAATCCCAGCTCTGTTGGAGAATCCTGAAGTTCGTCACTAAAGCGTTAGTTCAGAATCATACGAGCAAAGCATCGGCAGCTTTTTTTTCTTCCTGAAACTCCCTTTCTCTATTTTTGTGTTTTGAACAAATTTATTTTGTTAATTTATTTATCTACCCTTTGATAATCGTGTGATTAACGCTTTGATGTTTTCTATTTACATTTACGCCGCCCATCATCTGGGTGGATTGAGGAAGGGTTCTTGCCTTCGAACGTTTTAAAATTCCGCTCTAAAACTACCCCCCCCCCTTCTTTTCGTTACATAATGGGATGCTAACAACAGACTGACTGATCCAAATTAATCCTCGACTTCTTCTCGTGCGCAAGGGAGGCGAACAGCCGAGCTGCGTGATTACTTGAATTCATTTAGAATCTTCTCTGAAGTGAAAAATGGACTCGACTCGCTCTTACCAACCCAAAACATCATCGGTTTTATTGACCTGATTGTGCTCATTTCCTTTTCTATTTTGAATACAACACGGGAGTGGAAGCATTTTCAATTCGACTCTGCTTATCAGAAAACCGATAAAAAGCCAACTTTTCTTATCTACTTATTTCTTTTTTAAGTTTATTTCTGTTTTTAAGTAACAAACAGAAAGTCTCGTGATTTGTTTTTCTTTCCCGCACCTGGAAGATTTCAATTTTGCCCTTTCTCATAAAATTAGCCTTGAAAGTGTGAGAAGTGAAACGAGACGATCATCCCCGAAATTGAAAGCTTTTTATTTATTTTAATGAGGTGAAGAAAGTTATTCGTTCGCTTGCTCCATCGCGTATAACAACGATGAAGAAAATGATCGGAGAAAGAAATGCGCTACTTTGGAAATGAATAGACACTCCCTCCCTCCCCCAAATAGGCAAGGTGTATCGCGCCCCGTAACGAATCACGTGCTTGTAGCCAGTGCAGTTAGTTACCAATCAACGTTTCATTACGAAATAGATGAGTTCTCCGGTATTCAATTATTTCCCTAACTTGATTTTATTTAAAAATCAGCATCTCATCGTCTGCTGCTCTTCATTGAATTTCTAAACAAAAGACCAAACGTGTACTAATTTGATTAAAATATTTTGTTCAGTTTCCTATTTTAGTTTCAGCTGTTAGTGCAATGGGATCAACCGAATTCTGCTTTGGTTTTTAAAGTGTTTTGTGCATTTTCAGAAGTAACAATAAAGCACGTGGGGCAAATCATCAACAGATGTATATGAATATATATTTATAGACTAACGTTATGTATATAGTTATTTGCTTCTTTTCGTTTCTTTAATAGAATATTATAATAATGATTTCCCGAAGCCCTTATGCTCTGTCAGATAAGAAAGGGAAACAATAATCTTGAATAAGGATTATTCCTTTATTACGTTTACTTATAAGAATCCCGAAAAGCAACAATCCTGTTGTATTGGTATTGGTTAGGGGTACCAAAAGAGAGGCCATTCTTCTCCTGTCTATTCGGTCTTCAAGCGACAGTAAAAGAAGGGAACTCATTTCAAATTCCTCCGCTGCGCATTGCGACCCAAGTCCTGTTTATGCGTTTCGTCTAACTTGCGTTCCTTTCTGTGCATAAATATACGTGCGAAAGGTAACACACGATCCTGTTTTTGCTATTGCGGATATACTCGGAACGGAAGTGAACTTGCAACAATAAAATAACGTAAGTGTGTGTGTGTGTGTGTGTGTGTGTGTGTGTGTGCGCGCGCGCGCACGTGTGTGTATTTAAGATCTGCCGTATGATATTTCTGATTCGAGAGGATGGTGTAAGGCTACCATTCCGGCATCCGTTTCTAACCAGCGGGTTGGTTTATGTAGAAATCCGTGATAGAAGCAGAATAATATTACACGAAATCAATCTCTAAAACCAACCAACCAACAAGAAGTCGTTTAGAATCTCATTTTAGTATAAGAAAGGCTTTTAAACGTGTTTCGGTCACGACCAGCGGCCTAATTAACACGGCGAACAATCTTGGAAGACAACATGAAGACATTCTCATGAGGAAAAGCAACCAAATGTCAAGGAACTCTAAGAACAAACTGCGTCAGTCTAGTTAAAACTTTAGAAACGAAATGTTCTTTTTGAATAACCCTTTAATTAAACCAGTGTAAGCATTTCTTATCGTGTGTACACCGGCAAGCGGCATCCTGCACTACGACTCGGAGATATTTTCTACTTCCACCGGATCCTCTTAATGACGTCATTTCCGTTAACTGCACGTCCTTTGGTGACTTTGATGCAGCGTGTTCGGTGTCGTTTTCTTCCCGAAGTGTGAGAGAAATCATAATTAATTGGGGATCTTTCTGTAACTGTGACCTGACACGATTTGACTTTGTAAAGATATTCTACGCTATCCGCAGGTCATTCCACGGAGCGAATGAAGACGGATATTTGTCTCGACCCAAAGCATTGGAATCGGCTCTCTTCATCCCTCAATAAAGCAAGAAAACAATCTTCCCTTCAATTCCAGCAACGAAGCGATGCTTCCCATGGAATTATTACGAAATCATCGCTCTGCACTACAAACAGATGTTGGGTGAGTTCAAGTCTCGCATCGGTGGACTTTTCAGTATAAAATTGATACTCCGATTCTTCAGAGACAGAGAGAGAGAGAGAGAGAGAGAGAGAGAGAGAAGAGGAAAAGCGACAGATTGAGTGAGATTGTAAAAGCGGAGAGAAAGAAAGACGCCTCATTTGATGAGTTGCAGCTGTTGACCCACGGAGGTGCTGCTAAATGGGTAGTTTGAGTTTCCCCTCACTAAAGGAAAAATCTCAAAAAGGAAAAAAACGCACTAAAAACTAACAAAAAATAAAAATATAGCCGTTCATTAAAAATACTGCACACGTAAATAAAACGAAAAAATAAAAACCCGTAGAAATCGGCAACGCATTGATTTTGTGTGTTGTTGGCCGTGGAGATTCCGCCGAAAAGGGTCTGAGGGCCACCTCGATGTAACCCTTAGCAGCTCTGGTGTGGAGGAGTTTGGGGATTGGCTGAAGCACTCAGTCCCTTAAGAATACTTTTAGTATTTGAAATAAAAACGATTTAGGAAATTTGCACTAAAATAACTAATTTTGTTTGATTTTGGAGGGAGAGAGTGAGAGTGTGTGTGTGTGGGGGGGGGTGTTATTGTGCACATTATCGAAATGAATGTGTCTGATTTCGACATAACTAAAATGCCAGCTGGGTCATTTCGTGTCAGTGTTTTCCTCCTACTTCGAACAGGGTCAGTGAAATATTTTAAAATGAGTACGGCGAAACATTCCGACGAGGAGGAGATGGAGAAGAGTCCTGCGCACCTGTTGTTTCCCCATGACAAGAGGAAATTGACTGAAATATCTGTCAAATACTTTGTGTAGAAACATTTTTAGTCGTCTTAATATGAAAGAGTGAGGAGTTTCCGATTTATCAGCACTCGGACCTCAATAAATCATTTATTATAAATTTACACACTGGATATGGATTATTTACATCTAAGGAAGGAAACGGTGTAATAATAATATTAATTACAGAGCAGCTTAACACTGATTCTTTTAACGTATCTTTTTAAAATTCAGAAAAATTGAAAATCATTCATTATTATTATAAACATGCAAATAATGTGGGAATCTCTGGAGTTTTATGTTTCCAGTGCAGTCGTTGCTTTAGAAAATGTGTGAGTTACGTTGCATTAGTTGATCATTCGGTTTGTTGCTGTCTCGAGATAAGAACAAAGAGAGAGATGAAGAATTTTGTGGAAAACTCATATCAGGAATGATTGACACTAAAAACGAGTTAAAGTTTCAAGAAAACATAAGACGGAGAAAATGGCGTCGGGACTTGCAACGTGACCGGTTGGAGTTCGCTATTCCTATTGGAATAATTTGCCTTCTTGACGGGGGGAAAACGAATTCTACACGTTGTGGACGAATTTGGAGAGAGAGAAAAGAGTGAGAGATTGAGAGTAATTTGTGCCCATTATCGAAATGAGTGTCGGATTTCGACCCAACTAATAAAGAAATACTCGAGGGTGGAGGCAAAGGGGGAAATCTTCTGCCCTTTCTTGAAATCCCTTTTTCGGGAGTTTGTAGTGACGAACAGCAAAAGGATTGGCCAAGCTTAAGGGTTTGTTGATGAGTTCCCTCGATTTTGTGTTCACTTAATAGGGTCACGTGACTTCGATCTTCAAGCTGTTTCTCGTTTTCCAGAATATTCTTTAGCGCTTACTTAAGCCGAATCAATTTCCGTCCGGTTAGAGGTCGATGAGTACTGCAATGAAACACAATCACGCTCGGCTCCTATTTCGAGTTCTTATCCGCTAATACAACGCTCTAAAAGCGTCGGGAAATTTACCGTCGCACCAAATTCAAGATATCGTGCAGTATCGGACTGCCCAGGTTACTTTTACGTAATACGATAACCACTTAGAAGATGCGATAAAAAAGTTAACCATCTGATCGCCGGACGAGTTCCTTTCTGTTCCTTTCTAAATAGCTTTAGAACATTTGGATCATTATGGATAGAAAGGTGTCTGTGTATTCTCGTGGTAATGGCGTTCGCTTCCATAGCACAAGACAAGTGAAAATCTTTGTACTTTCCTTCTACTAGAGAACTAGATGAAACTGCGAAGGAAGACACCTTTCCGGGTCTTCCTTCGCAATTTACAAGACTCGAGAAAAAGAGACGAACTGATGCTGTTTTTGATGTAAGCTCTGTGACCAAAGTCATCTTCCTTCCTTCCCATCTCAACTTGCTCTCTAAACGGAGAGTGATTTATAAGTGGTTGGTCCTCTCTTTGCTGCTCCAACAATCTTAAACCTTCTCGAAGGCTTTCCACTAGAAATTCCCTTCCATTCTTCCAGAAGAGCAATGGGGTGGGGAGTTGGACACTGATGTCGGACAATTCGCTTGTAGGTGTTCGATGAGGTTGAGTACAGGGCTGTGGGCAGGTAAGTCGATTTCTTTCGAACATCCATCTCAAGCCATTCTTGCACAGACTTCGATTTTTGAACTGCGATGTTGTTGTGTTGCTGAAAAGAACTTCACCGAACTGTTGCCATAAAGTTGGAAGCACAGAGTTGTTGATCGTCATTAAAGGACTGCTGCATCAAGATTCCTCGTCGATGGCATTATGAGGAGGATGCAGCCCGAATCACGAAACAGCAACACTCTACCAAACTTCACAGTTGGCACAAAACATTTCGGAAGGAAGCATTCTCCTGGATTCCACCACAGCCAGACCTGTCCATCGGATTTCCAGATGATGATTCGTGATTCATCGCTCCAGAAAAAAACTCGTTTTCACTGTTTCCGAGTCAGACAATGCTCTTTAAACCACTCCACAAAGAGTTCTGTTGATTGCAGAGGCATTTCGGAAGTGGATAGCGAATGTTTAAACAACACGTGCGATTATTTTGCGCCGCGTGCTTCAGCCCTCAATGATTTTTATGGCCTACCATGAAGCGAGTTTGCTGTTGTTGCTGGAACGAGTTCCCACCTCACAATAACATCCCTTGTTGTTGTTGATCAGCAAAGAGGCAACAGGATGGAAATTTCCGGACTGAGTTGTAGCAAACGTGACATCCTCTGGAAGTGCCACGCCGAAAGTCGCCAAGCTCTTCAGTGCATCCCATTTCCCTGTTAATGCGTGTCTTTGGAGATTTATTGCAAAACCGTCCCTTTACATCTCTACGGACTGGTTGTGATGTTTGTAGCCTCATCCACTACTACAGAGTGTTCGGATATTTTTGATCGAATAGTTTGATCCACTGCTTGTTAGGATTGAGTAGGAAGAGATGGATGCACTTAACTGTAATTATGTCTCCCCTAAGACCCTCAATTCATTGAAGGCATGGAACTCACTATCAATCATGGCTGACTGACCGACAGTCAGTTATGAAAAATGAATTGTATTTTATTTTACAAATATACGATTAACATTTCTGCTTAAATACGAGGGGTGCATTCAAGAATGGTTCGCTTTTAGATCGCCGTGGATTTAGGTTGAGTAGAATCTCTTCGCATTTTTTGTTTCAAAATTTTCCCTTGCGTTATTCCGAAGAATTATCTTGTAGATGGATTGTTTTTGCCTTGCAAGTTGTGGTGTCTTAGAAAACAAGGGGAATGAAGAAAGTGTCCAAAAACAGTGCACGTGAAGAACCCTGCGCTTTCAATCTGGAAAAAACTGCCTTAAAATCTTTGAGATATTGAAACGTGCTGCTGAAAGTACAGCAATGAACAGAACTCAAACATGCGAAGGTTTTCCAAATTCAGAAAGAAGAGTAACACTCACCGATTTACAGCTTAAGGAATTTGTAGAAAGATTCTTCTTTCTTTTTGTCCAAATTATATCGATTGTTACTTAACCGTTTTCTTTCTCTTTCGATTCAGCTCACCTCTTTTCTTTATTCAACACGGGTTGGCACTGAAGACATGTGAGAACACCATCGCGGTTGAAAGAATTGAATTCGTTGTGCAAGTTCGAAACAAATTCTGTCCAGATGTTTGGCCACACGGAAAAGCACGTGAATGGCATCAGCTCTGAAACGAAAGTGAGATGGAGGAACGTTTGGTTCGAATCACTTTCACAAAATTCAGTCTGAATGTTCTTAGTTTTGGTATAAAATGATTTTCATTCCGTTATCGAAATTAGATGAATATTGAAGCGGATCAAAGCCTTTCAACTTTGACTTCAATGATCGTTGCAGTAGCTCTGAGCATACACGAACTGAACGAATGTGCAGGAAGAAATGTTTGTGAAACGTGTAATGTCTCGCCACTTCCAACAAAAGGTCACGGACGCAAAACGGACAGTCCTTCGGATTCTTCTAAACGCCAGGACTTTCTTCCTGACGACTCCTCTTCACGCCTTGTTATCACAGTCGCTCGGATGTTCGCCTCCAGCACAAAATGTCTTTCTTCTGTCACTCCGAGCGACGCCTCTTGACAGTTTTACTGGCTGCGTCCATTATCTCCCCACGCACTTCGACCATCTCTGGAGACGTTAAGCGACATAAACTCCCTCCCCCCCGGATCGTCCGCCACGTCTTTATCGTTTGAAGCACGCGCCCATTTATCTTCGTCCGTGTCCACCTGCTGCTTTCTCATTGGTCGCTCTTTAAGTCCCACAGCGGCATCTACCGAGTCCTGTCTGAAAGCGGAGGGCCTGTCAAACGAGGGCCCACAGATTAATAACGACGGACAATCAAGAATAACTTTAATGGGTGCTAATGTTTTAGCATGTCAAGTGTATTACCATTTTATTACCGAGTACTCAGTGGAATAAGGAATTACAATCACTTCTCCTGGCATCCGTTGCATTCTTCTTTGATCTCTTGTTCACGTCCAGGAGGATGGCTACTACAAGCGTTCCCCTCTCCCTCACAACAGACCAAGGAGTTTGAAGATCGTCTTTCTTGTCGCGCATGATTTTCAGGCGGAGCATGTCATTGTTGCTGATAAGCATGGTCTCCATAGCAACATGGCATAGTCGTTTCGATAGTAATGTTGCTTGCATTTAATTAATGGCTTGAATTTGCGTGTTCAATTTAAGTGTCTTTTTGTATAAATGTTATGAAAAGCCGTCGGCAAGAAGGAGAATGGAGAGAGAGAGAGAGAGAGAGAGAGAGAGAGAGAGAGAGAGAGGAAGAGAGAGAGAATTAATTATCAGGACTGGATTTTAAATCCAGGTGTTCATGTATATCCAGTATACTAAAGCACAAGGCTGGAGATGTGTGGATCCTTCCCGAATTGTGCCCACACGAAAGAAGTTTCGTTTCCTTTTCTTTAAGCAAATTTCAGTCACGAAAAATAAAAACTCGAAATCTTGAGGTTTCCTTTTTAAAGACAGAATTCTGCTTCTCTTTTATTTTTCTTGTAGCGTTGATATGAAGACGTTTTTGCTTCTTTAAAAGTACCTTCTTACTTCATTTTTATTTCGACTTGATGTTTCGCATTTCTTAAGAGTTGACTTGATTCGAGCATTTGGTTTTCTCGAAGTAAAAGCCAAACCGAACGAACAATCACGCGGTCAAATCGTGCGTTTCCATGGTAACAACAACAGCAGCAGTAAGTGACTTCAATTGTTTGCATTCAGCGAAGGAGAATTCGCCATTAATTCTCTTTGCTCAAAGTGAAAAAGCCTTTTCCGGAAATGCGAGAAATCACTTTTAGCAAATGGACGGATTAATTAGTAGTAATTATAATAAATTTAGTTTAATCCTTTATTGTTTGCTCACACTTGGATAAAGGATTAAACTAAATTTATTATAGTCTAACCATGTGAAAAATAAATAAACTTTCAATAGTAGTAATTAATTCCACTTTCCTGCACGAATTTATTGCCCGATTAGCTTTTCTTGTCAAGACGTCCTTCCCTTCCAAAATATGATACTCTGAACTGAAAGAGTTCTGATTCGAAGGCGAACTTTTTTATATTTTCCTCAAGTGCATCAACTTCGTTCAGTTGTTGAAGGCAAAACGAAGCGTCCCTCAACTACGAGCGTTTTCGACATCTCATCCAATTTCATCTTCTTGTTTGCGATTGATTTCTTGGTTCTTCAAGTAGAGGAATCTTGAAAACAATTACTCGGATTCGATCGGAAAAACTGCATTCAGACATGAAATCGATCTCCAATTAGATCGGGTTCAGTAAGCTTCGTGGACAAACATTTCTGCTTTTCAAGAAACGTTCTAAGCTATGAGTAAATGCGCTTGAAACGTCGTATGACGAAAACAAACAAAATGTCTTAGTGTGATGATGATAGTGGCGCTCTCTAGCAGTGACTACAAACAAAAGTTAAAACTTTAACTATAAAAATTGCAAATCGCAGTTTGTGGGGGATGTTTTCTTGTAAATAAGTATGCTTACAATAAAAGAAGAGATTTCCGTAAATATCCTTTAAAATGCAGGAAAATATAACCAGAATATGAAAAAGGCGTATTAGCACATTCCTTCGCTTGGTTGTAGAGAATCATGTTGACCCTGTGCTATACTCGTTAGCAGAAAAGAGGGAAATGATTAAGAAAAATTAAAATTCTGAAAGATGTGAAATTTCTGATGTCTGTTGGAGGACTTCAGATTTGTAATCGCTAGAAAGTTTAGAATTAAAACGCAGAGAATATTCTCAGAAGTTCGTGTGAGAATAAGTTGCTTACTGGATGTTGGCGGATCGAACGGAAGAAATGTGGCTGTTGGCATCAGCGTATAAGATTAGAGGAAATGCAGAGAGTGATAGAAACTGCACGTGCATGCCTAGAATGTCATAGACTGTGCGTATGTTAGAGGGGGGGGGGGATAAAAACGTATTACAACAAAGACAGAGGGATTGTTCCAAACATTCCGGTGCATAACAAAAACTGTGAAATAAGCCAATTTCTTTTATGTTGGGTATAGAAACAGAATTTGCTTCCTGCATTGATTTGTGCATGTGAAAGATCCGTCAAATATATTCCGATCCATTTATATTCCGTAGGGTAATCAAGAACCGCTCACAATCAAGAGAAATGACCTAACACGGGATTGAAGCTAAAAAAGTAGAATTTGTGGGATCCAGTTGCAAGATCGGGATTTTTTAAAGATATGAGGAAGGGCAAATTTTCAAAGACCGAAATATTGTTCGCGTTTTATTTTATTTGTGTGGGGGGCATCTAGAATGGTATCTTATTCCATTGGCATGAAGGCTGACATTACGACAGCGTGAAGTAATTTTCACATCTCATCACCTGATACAATAAAACAAAAGGGAAAAGCACGCAATCAATCGAAGGTCATCACTTTTGTTTGCGCTGTGTGGGTGGTTTCCTCAAATATTTCTGGTCCCCTTGCTTGTGAGATGGTCCATTAAGATAGCAAGATCTGGACAAAAACCAGAAGACTTTGCTGATTGTAAACAGCATGGTCAAGAAGGACATTAAAGAATCTTGCTTTCATAATTCTTCCCAAACCATAATGAGGAAGTTTGCAGAGGTTTAGACTAAAATAGTGATGCCTTTGGTTATCTAAACGCCTCATGTGGTGCGAAGTTTGCAAAACTATTAGATGAGCACCGTTTCTAATGTAAATGCAACTAAATTCATTACTACTACCATTTTGGAAATCCTCTAAATCTGTGCTTTCTACTATTCGACAAACAACAGCAAGGCTTAGTGAGAATTGAAGCTGCCGTAATGAAACCAACCAAAGAAACAGGAATTAATCCAAAAAGTTAATAATACTGGTAAATATTTATTTTAGAAGAATCTGGAAAAAACGTCTTTCCTTACGTACGAACCGAAAATAGTGCAAAATTGAAAATCTCTCTCTCTCTCTCTCTATGCTTGTCAGTGGTCCTTCCAAGGGGTTCATTTCATGCAATCAAACGGGGCATTTTCTTTCCGTATGGACCACTTCTTACACATTCCTTCGGGCAATCGCTGAGGTGGACAATCCTCTGATACTCATCTGCCATCGCACGTGAATTCCGTTTTACTTGGAACGTCACAAACACGACACAACGGAGACTGTTTACGACCAAAGAAAGCAAATAACACAGTAAGAGGTCAGTCTTCACCCTCATGCGACACGTGGGTCGCTTAGACACACAGCGACTGTGATGGAGCTTAGGAGGAACGTTCAAATAAGAAGATGGAAGAGAAGATCCCACGGAGAGACTGCAGATCGTCACATGCGGAGAACACGCTGGGGGTAACAAGAAAGTGCGCGAAGTCGTTGCCTTGACAACAGGAGGGGTTGGAAGGATCAAAGAAGTAGATTTATGTGTGGTTCAGGAATACAAACGTGTACGAAATAAGAGAAAGAAAAATGTTTTATGAGAATGCATGTGCAGGGAAACGTTTCTTGCAAAATGAGGTCAACTAGCGAAGTCCGACATGTAGAATGATTTCGTCGCTAATGTCACGCATAAATCTTCGCATCGTATATCTTCCAATCTTCGCTTATATACATTATATATAAACGAAGATTGGAAACATTCACAAAGAAATATTCTCAAATAAAACACGCAAAGAGTTCAGTGAAAGCCACCATTGAACTCATCAGAGTGAAACACTCAGTGAACAGGAAAAAAGAAACGACTTCTACAAATGGTTGTCTTTCCAAGTTTGGAGTTTCTTGTTTCATTAAATTTCATCCCCGCTGTGTCTGTCTGTTAGGAGAAATGAATTAATGAAAGATGGAAAAAGAGATTAAACTTCGCAACTAGGTGGTGTGCGCAAAAAATGAGCCACGAAATTGTATTTTTAGGAAAGAAAAAAACGCTCTTGTTTCTGTTATGTTCTGAAGGTGTGTTCTCCTGGTGGCAGCACTTTAAACTATTTCGCAGAATGCCTGAACACTTGGAGTTGATTGGATGAACTCATTTTCGTTACGCTTCATTTCAGGCATTCACTCAACATTTCAGTCCGCTTACATTTTTTCTTCAGCAAGACGGCTTACGGCAACTGGTAACATTTTCAAACATTATTACCGAAAATGCGTCCATTTTAACTAATTTCACGAAGAATCGAAGAATTGCCCTCTTTAGCCAAGTGGACAAACTTCTCCGGTCTCGAACTCGCAGGCCATCGATTTAATCCATGAAAGTATCTATAGAAAAAAAGGCAAAAGACAGAAAGAGGAAATTAAAAAAGTGATAGCAGAACACACACGCACACAGAGAGAGAGAGAGAGAGAGGTCATCTATTAATGAGATTAGCTCTTCTAGAGTGTATTGTATCAATCGTTTCAGGACATCTTCAGTGGACCCTCCCAAATGAACGAACAGCATTCGAAGGATTGGCAGATGAGTGATTTATGTGGTGTCAGAATTCACACGGACGAGAAAAGTGTCTTCGGTGATGACAGACAGACGATATCAAATTTTTGGAATGCGCGCGGAGGAGACGAGTGTTGGATATTTTTCCTAGAGAACGTCTCGGCCTGGTAATTACCAAGCAGTGTAAATCCACTCAAGAAGTGCGATTTAATACCCCTCCCTCAAGATTTAAATATTAAAAACGAAAAGAGAAAGGAAGCGAAATCTTCCTTGTCAGTGTTACTGACAAGACTTTTTCAGTGTGAGAAAATAAACTCTTGAAGGGGAAAAAATATACTGGTTTACGGGAGAAGGGCAAGGAGATCAGCGCCTAAGAGATTGGTTATGGAAGATTTTGAAGCCTCGATCATCTGAATGCTTCTACAAGTTTATCAGATGAAGATGACGAATTGGGAGGGTGTAGTAACCGGAACACTGTTGAGAGGATTTTAATTGCGTTGATGTACAGGAGGAAGAGCGTGTTCAAAAGGACAAAACTCTAAGAAACTCTTTCGATTAAATGGAGAATGAATATCCTGACTTGACATTAGTCTGGATACCAAAGAAAAACAAGCGAATAATTTCCAAGAGTGAGAAGGGAAGTGTAAGTTGGTGTTTGTTAAGAAACCTCTGCGCACAAATGATAAAATATCCCATAACTGAAGAAACAACCACACGAGTTCCTGCAAACTGTTTTGTGGCTGATCTCTAATGGCTGAGAATCAATTGCAAACAGAGAGTGGCAGAATCCTTGTTGTTGGTCGGTGATGTAGCATGAGGGATTGTTTCTGTCATTGTCGAGAGAACTAAGAGAAGAAGTAGATTGGAACACAGCTTGATGGTAAGCTTTGCGGTTTATTCTTTGAAATTAGCGGAATGGAGAGTTGCTCCCATCTCCTGGAGCAAAACGCAAACGAACATGAAAGATTGTGAAGTCGACGGAGGATGGGTTTTATTTCTAGATCAAAAAAGTGAGGATAATTTGTCGATATCGTCGCAACTGGAAGACTGTTTTCGTTCAAATGATGCAGAAATCTTCTTAGATCTTTCCGAATGCATTTTGTAAGAGATAATGTAAGATGGAGACGAACGACGTAAGGAGATCGGATTATTTTTGGATGCAGTTACGATGGATTGGATTACTTATGAAGTGATGGTGTTGATTACGGGTCGTGGGTTCTTCATCGTGAATTTGTTTAAGTGTTACCCCCCCCCTTCCCCCTCTAATGATGAAAGGCCCAAAGCCATATTCATGGCCTTATTTAGGAACCCAGATCGGAATCGGGTTATTTTTAAAAGGTATAACAAGGTGGAGGAGTGATTCGCAGTGTCGTTTTGCCTTTTAATACTCCTCCGAAATAACGAAGTCAATGGGGTCATTGCCTTTTATCTGATAGTTGCATGCGGAGATGGATCGAGTGATTTCCGCTTTGGTGCAAAGGTTAAAGAGGAGTGAGAAATTTCTGGGGAAGCTAACTCCTCCACCCCAGAAATTTCGGGAATCGAGTTAGCCTTAAGTTATAAAAGAAATTCTATCTCAGTGCGAATATTAGTCGAAGATTATTTAATAGAAAGAAGATTAATAAAAATAAAACTTTTAATTGGGTTGCACTCATAAAGGATTAAAAAATTATTTTTTCTCAACCAATCATCTTCCGGCTCTCATTAACGAAAATCTGAGAATAAAAATGAATAGTAAACAACTAATAGATATAAGTTAAATTTGTGGAGGAAAATCGTTTTTCTTTAAAATCAGTAAAGTGATTCTCAGATATTTTCAGATTACTTAAAACACGTCCCTTAACCTCTGTGGACTGGCTTGGTCCTCATCAATCAGTCTGGTGACGTTCCAGAAGGAAGCTGCTAGTTAGCAGATATCGGCGTTCGCATCATTTCCCTAACGACCCTCCGCCCGTGTTAACACACGTCCTTTGCGGAGCCTCGCACCTGCAACGGCGGAAGAAAATGAGAAAATTATTCAGAGATTGAAAAGCGGGACGGACTATTTTGGAACGCAGAGGTAAAACATCTCAGCGTCTGCTTCGCGATGACGAATTTATTTGTGGCGATGCTTCTAGGGCGTAGACGAAGGAATGACTAGGTTTCGTGACAAAGGTCAATGTCAGCCACTGATCGTCACCGGGTCATTCAGCGAATGTAGTGTTCTGATTTTGCAACCAGATGGCGCTAACGTAAAGTTTTTTTTTTTACTTTTATGTAAGCGTTTCTGATCAAAGAAAGAAAATAAAAGCTAAAGAAGGTGAGGAAGAATGAAGAAAAACAGTGCGGGAGGGACTAAGGAGGAAGAGGACAGAGCTCGTGTTCTCACAGGGGGGTGGAGAAGAAACGAGAGATCAATCGAAAAGCGTTCTTGTTTTTGAAAAAAAAACTTATCTTCGTCATGTGTCGCGTCCTCTTGATCCGTCTTCTCCCCCGCTGATCCGTCTGGCGACCCATACACACTCGTGTGTCCTTCCAGCCGCCAGTGATTCTTTGTGACACCTCGTGTCCGTTCACCTCGTCGAGTCAACAGAATCAACGCAACCTACGCTCCGAAAGAGACGCTGCGCAGTTCGAAATACTTGGAGTGAACTATTGTACCGAACTAACGGAAATGGGGATGGCCACAGAGAAATCGGGAGGCTCCTCGTTTATTTGAATGGAGTTTTTTCACTCCAGAAAAACGTTTTGTTGACGGCAGTGTTTCCCAACGTGGAGCAATTTGAATATTTTGGAAGGCAATTAGAAAATGATGTTGCATTCGTCATCTCATCACCGATGATATACTAAAAAAAACTCATCAGTGGACAGCGAAATGCAAATTGCTTTAATGTTTTATTTGAGTGAAAAAAATATTTTCTCACGTTTTTAAAGCAAAGTATCCTCTCAGGTAAGTCGCATTTCAAATTAAGTACACAGAGAATCCCATCCGCAACGAAGTGATACTTTTTCCCTGTTGCCATGACAACGAGATTCCTGGAAGGAGCACATTTTAGCAGCTGCTTAGGTGTGTATTTAATTATTTTATTCTGTCTTCCCTTCGTCTGTGTGACGTCAGAAATGGATTTCGTTGATTTGCTGACACAAGCAGTGACTGCGAATTCGAACAGTAAGAGGGAAATTGACTTCCGTTTGCAGGGGACTTTCTTGCGTGAGGGTTATTTTACTACTCCCGTATCTCCCCTACTGATCAACTGCAACTTTCAGTTATTTGGGAGGAGCCTGCGATTTAAGGGGGAATTCGCCACGTGACATTTCTGATTCCCAAGAATGAGAGAGCATCGCACCAACGCTGCTCTAGGGGGGTCGGCGTGGAAATGATCGCAGCGCATTCGACGGGAACAACTCGGAGCTGTTTATTCTGCACACCGTCATCGTTTCGCCTGAAGGAGAACCCCCAGAGAAAATCGCCTCGTGCAGGGGGCCGAGCGAGATGCTTGGAGTTAGCGGAAACAAAGGGACATTTATTACGGGGTGGACGAAGTTCTCGTGCAACGAGACCTGACTAGAAAGAGGCATCTGGTGGACTTGCTGATTACAATTCAAAGCTGAAAGCGCTTGGATCGCGTCCCTCATTTGGGATTGGAGCACGTGTGAGTGACAGATGAGATGGGTTTGGAAAGTGGAAGATGGCGTGGATTGTAAGGAAACACTTTCTATTTCAACCGTCTCAACCCCCCCCCCTCCTCATTCAGGGAGGAGTTCAGACGTGACTTCAGCGAAGTCCTGGAATGAACGCTTTATTTTTAACACATTTCGCAGTCTCTTTTGGCAAGTGAACTCTGCATTTTTATCCCAAATACCGAGAAGGACTTCCAACACGTTGCTTACATTTTATGAAAACTTCCGGTTGAGTTCGCACGAGCTGCTCTCCAACACTTTATTGGTTAAGAACCGGGATCGCTTTCCAGAAGGCGATGATGTTTTAAGCGGGTGCTTCACTTGAAGGTGAGTCGGCCAATCTCGTACGGAGTCAAAGAAGAGATTTCGGTTTGATTGTCAAATAATGAGACACGCTTGAATTCTTCAACTGCGTCCTGTCGGACCGCATTTGCGATCCCTCGCAGGCTGAGGACGTTTCCACTCATCGGAAGGCGAATCGCAGAATAAACGCCAATCGATACGAACATCGAATTTATCACCGTGCATCGCGGGAACGCTACCAGCGAAATGGAACAGTTTGTCGGTGTTCTGGCGAACACACACACACACACACCTTTGATAATGAAGTCTCGTGCGGAGGAAGCTGCTTCAATTGATGATATAATGATTTCTTAGAGTGGGTGGGGGATTGGTTGCACACTGTGGGAATTGAACCGAGTCATAAGACTTTATTAACAAGAAAATGCGAACACAAAGTCGCTTAGAGAGTGACCAGAACAGGGAGTGGTCATTAAGGGTTAACTAGAAAGATTTGAATTACAAACCTCGACACACACGCACTGAATGAAGAAACATTTTATATTTAATAAAATCTTCAGAGAAACATCTCAATGTGAATTATATAAGTACTGTGTTCTCGATTGACACAGTACTTCGTTAATGGGAAAAGGGAAATCATTTAAGAAAAATGGGCCAAGTACTAAGAAAATGAAGGATACTGCATCTGTGTTTCTTATGGATGTAGTGTTTAAACTGTCGAACAGGAAGCGCCTGTTCAACATGACATCAGATTTCATGTCTTATGAATGATGAACTGAACAGAAAAAAAAAGTGCTTTTATTACAAAATGAAATAAACTTGAATTATTTTAATATTTCCCTGATTTATCTCAGGTTTGACAGTAGAAGAAAAAAGCATAACAACGAAATTTTAATAACAAAAATCAGAAATAGTTAAACATCAATCATTTTTGCAAAAGTGACGCAATGTCATTCGCATGATCGAAAAATGCATAAATTAAAAAAAAGGCCCGAGAAAGGTAATATGAATGGGTAAAGTGTTATTGCGAAAGATATCGAAAACGTGTTTTTAAAGAAATTCAGTAACCTTTTTTTTCTTTTTTTGTGGGAGGGTGGAGGATTAACAGATGAGAATCACTGTGACATTTGAATTCTCGATCACCATCAATTTGCTCGGAAATTCTGAAGCTACTTTAAATTATTATTATTATGTGACACCTCCAGGGAGTCCACGGACTCATCTTGCGAGGGCACTCCACTCTACATCGCTGAATCCATCATACCCACTTCACTGCTACTACGACACTCCCACCATCAACTTGAGCATACGCCGAAGAAATCTAAAAGGACGATTAGCTCGCGCCTTCACTGTTTATAATAAAAACGAGAATGTCCGCTGTTTTGGAACGTCGAGGCTAGCGATGACCTTCTTTAACTTACACCCTTCGTGATTAATTTTCATTCTCAACGCAGGTCACAAGCGCGTGGCCTCGCGCTGCACTTCTGGTCTGGATGACCAACAGCGGGGCTGCCGTGGATTACTGACTGCGTGAAGATCTTGTTTCAGGCTGTTGAGACAACTTGTTCCGGTGTGATCCTCCTCTTTGCACGGCGAGAACTTTGCTAAGCCAGCCGGCAACTGACTTGATCGCTCCTGATCAATGTAAACTGGATGGTCTGCGATGCATAATCCAATATTAGGGCTGAGAAATGATTAATCAATTGCGCAGCTTCGGGTTGGCTATTGCGCAAGCCCACCAAATAGTTTCATTAAACGCGAGTTGTAATCTTCATCAAAATACGCTTTCAACTTTTATGCTAATTTTCTGTTTCTCATCGCCAACAAGTAAATTATCTTTTGACATGAGTCATTTCTTTCTTTCTTTCTTTCTTTCTTCCTTTCTTTGCTTGTTCGTCGCTAAACGTGATTAGAGGAAAAGACGAACTTCTGTCGTTTGGTGGCAGCATTTGTGACGTTTTGGTATTTTTATCATTCTCGCTCTTTTAAAATTATTAAAATCACTAAAGCTTTAAGTCACACATGAGTTCTATTTCTCTGTTTGAAGGAAAATAAAAAATGGTTACAGAAGAGGAAAAACTTTTATAACTCTGAGCTTCTTCAACAACCTCCAGAATATTTTGCCACCTTCTTGATATTTATTTTTTATGTTCTTGCCAAAGTCCTCCCATGACTTTTGTTTAGCTAGTTTTACACAGTGTTTAGCTTTCTTACATTTGTCGTGTATTCTCTAAGAGCAAAAGCTGACTTATTTGTCAGGAACTTTTGATATGCTTTCTTCTTTTCCTTCACTGCCCCTTTAACGTCCTGTGTCCACCATGGAGTTCTGAGTTTTCTATCCTTCCACACAACCTCACCACATGCCTCTCTGGTTGAATCGATCAGGGTTTTCTTCAAGGCTGAATCTCTGGAGATTCACTGAATCTCAAAGGTTTTGTTCCTGTTCTCAAACTCTTTCATTTTTTCTTCAATAATCTTTGTGTATTTTAGTCTACAGTTCACATCTGAGAGCTGCTCAACTTTTACTCGCTTTAAAACTTTCTTACGTTATTCTTTTCAATACGAAATTCAATTTTATCCTGCTCAAGACTAAATGGTGATCACTTCCAATTTCAAATCCTCTGTACACCCTGGTGTTCTGCACCAAGGAAAAAACATCACTATCAACAATAACATAGTCAATGAGACTTTTCTTATTCCTAGCCTCTTCTCTCCATGTGAATTTGTGCACATTTTTATGTTGGAACATGGTGATAGTAATAACCAGTCCATGTCCTGAGCAGAAATCCAACAAGTATTTGCCATTATTATTAGCTTTGCTCTTTTCTTCAAATTTTCCCAAAATATTTTTGTATGTCTCACAATCATTTGCTACTCTGCTATTTAAATCCCCAACAAGGACCAACTTTTCCTTTTTCATTGTGCCAATTGCTTTCTCGATAGCCTCAAAACGTTCCTCCACTTCTACCTTAGTAGAATCTTCTGTGGGACCATAGGCACAAATAAGTCTCATTGTCGTCCAGTTCCCCATTCTGATATTTGTTCACATCACTCTACTTGATATTGCCTGCCATTCAAGAAGATTGGTTACTCTCGTATTTAGTGCTGAGTACTACTATATTTTCCCTGACTGTTATTGCCTGAATATAACATTTTGTATTTCTTGCTCAGAAAGATGTCACGAGTGTTTGTTTTTTTTTGTTGCAGTCACCCCTATTATGTCGATCTGGTACTTATCCAATTCCTCATCTAGCTCCATTTCTTTGCCATTCAGGCTTATTTTGTTGATAGTACCGATCTTTAACTCTGGTGATGTTGAGTTGGGGGTGTGCTTTCAGATTTGTTCCAGTAGCTGACTTTTCGCTGTTCGCCCTGGTTCCCTGGCGAAAACAACGGTGGCCTTGTTTAACTGGGCGACGCCTCAGCTGGCAAGAAATTCTGCCATGTTGTACCATCATTTTGTATTTTGGTTTAACCAATAAGAATACAATTTGGTCGGCTAAATCCCAAATTGCCAGCACAGCCTCGTTCGTTCAGTTTCCAGGTTGATAACCAACAATTAAAATGCCCCTGAAAATTATTCGTGGAAGGTGTTATGGATCCATCCCCATTTTATAGCCGATATAGAAAGAAGTTTTGTTTTTAAAAAAGAAGTTTTTAAAAAAGAATTTTTCTTCAACATTTACCAAAGAACTGATGAGAATATTTTCTTCAACGTCAGAGTTGTCTTTTGCATCTTGAGAGTCACTAGGAGCGCGTTCATGTTTGCTTTTTATTTTTGCTCATTTTAACTTTCTTTATATACTTTCCTATAAAATATGGATGGATCCAAAATATCCTCGATTTATTTATACCAAAATAAAGCTTCTTGGCCGTTATACTTTAGTAATTAATTTATTCAAATTTGAAACTGATAATGATATAAAATTATCTAAGTGGTAGGATTCAAGCAATCTCAACTGCTGCGATTTACATTCCAGTCCCCATCTTTGAATCCGTTCTTGGCCATGCATTAAATAAGCAACTCCATGAAATTATTTGGGGGGGGGGAGAGATTCTTTTTGTTCGTGGCCCTTCCCAACACGAGGTAGCTAATCCCCAGAGGTCACGGCGGAATCTCCGCTAGAAACTGATTGGCCTTCCGAGAAACCGGAGCGATTCTAAATCAATCGGACAGTTCACTACGAAGTTTCCCTACTTTCGTTTGTTGTAACCCACCAGGCCGACTTAAAAATCTTTGATTCTTTGGCGTCTCGCCAGTCCACCACCAACTCCACTTTGATCTGTGGCGCATGCGCACACTACATCATCTCCGCGATAAGGCTTTCCTTTGGGCAAATGCGTAACTTATCAGGCAGTGATCATCACGAGGTTTTCCAATAATAAAAGGGAACACCGGAATCGGAACGTTGTTTCTGGGGTTTCATTTAATACTCATTTGAATATGTTTGCATTGAATACTAATTTCGTGCAATGATTTTTTCCCTAATCCATCCCCCACCTCAAACTTATCGTTCACTTCTGCACTTAATACTATAATCCCACACCGAAAATGGATTTTATTTTACACTTAAAAGCAAATATTGAGGAGACATTGAAGAGAATGACATATTCATCCACTGCGATAAAACAGAAATGCCATTTCATCTCATGTGCATCGTATACTAAACAGTAAAGATGGGGAGGGGGATTAGGAATCAAACTGAGACTATTGTTTAATGAGAATTTTTAACTGAAGGCGAATTAGTGGATTCCGTCACACCAAACAACACCTGGCGACAGGCACTTTCGTGAATTCCTTTCTGGCACACATGAAATTTCCTCGTGTTTTTAATTTCTTTTTATTTTTTAATTGCAACAGACCAGAGAGACTATGCGTTTATATAAGCATAGGAAGGAAAAGAAAATGAAGCAGCAAAACAAGAAACAACAAAGCACGGAATTAGGAAAGTCAGTAAGTAACAAAAATCAGGTGAGCAAAGTTGTTTATAAAAAGAAGGATGTCATTTGCTATGCTGATGACTTCATCATCTACCATTCTGTTGATGAGCGGGTTATAAAGTCACGTTTTTCAGGAGCTGAAACTAAAACTATTGCACGTGCAATTGAAAAGCAGAAAAGAAAAGTAAACGAGATCGTAACTGTAGCAGGTACTAACGATTTAACTGGCGATAAGTTCAGTATGAGAGAGGACATGAAAGGGTTGTTGGAAGAGGCAGGAGTGAGAAAGTGAAAAGCGTTAGTATTTTACCCCGCTATGATAAAAATGAATTAAAAAGAAGGGCTGTGATGGCAAACGATTCGATATACAACTGTGTTAATGAGGGAAATGGGCTTTGTTATGGAAATGTTGACGAGTCGAAACGATTTCGGGTTTGTGTTCGTCCGGTTCGGACTAATGAAATGTGTGCAAAGATGTCTACATGAATAAAGCACTAGAGAAGAATGGAGATCTGCAAGTTGTCCAACTGTGTCAGATATACTCTTCTCTACAGTCTGTCTGACACAGTTGGACAACTTGTATATAAAAGAACATGAAGGTAGATTATTATATCTGTACACTAATGATAGGAGTATCAGAAACAAAAGGTAGAGTTTGTTGCCTTGGTCAATATGTTGCAACCTCAGATTGTAGGCATTAGCGAGACCTGGCTAACAGAGTCAGACATACTCACTGATATCGAGTATCGAGTGTACTGTATTTTTAGAAAGGATACTGCGGATAGAAGTGGAGGAGTGTGACGTGATGCTAATGATATCGGATGACTTGAATCCAGTTAGAGTTGAGACATTTGATTGAAGTACTAATACTACTAACGGTATTTCATGTAGCAGTGAGTTTGAAGCCACCTGGTGTGAGGTGGATTCTAACAAGATCAATTACATAGAGAGGTGTTGTTACAGACCTGGTGGGTCGGTTGCTAGTGATGAAGAAAAGCATCACCAAATAGAAAAGGTGAGTGCGAAAAGAGTAATCATAATGGGAAACTTTAATTATCCAAATATTAATTGGGTAGCAGTAGAATCTCATGAGAAGAATGAAAACGCATTTATCGAGCTGTTGCTGGACAACTTTCGCAAGCAGCATATGTGATAGAATGAACTCGAGGGCAAAGAGTGTGAGATTCGATTGCAGTGTCAGAAGGCGTTTCAGTTAAAGACGTAACCATTCTGCCTCCGGTTGGCGACAGTGATCATGCGGTACTCACTTGGGAAGTGACTACGTTTATGAATGTTCCATTCAGAAAAGGTTACAAGCTGAACCGCAAAGCAGGAAATTATGACCCACTGAGGAGTACACTGAGTTCAGTGAAATGGGATCGGTTGCTGGATGGGAAGAATATCGACAATGCATGGGAAGCATTTAAACAATACTTAAATGATGCGATATCAGAATGTGACCCGAAATTTCCAAGAATAAATAGAGTAGTAGTGAAATGGGTGGGTAATCTTATTAATCAAGAGATTCGTAAGAACCGGATAACGTGGAAGGAATACCGTGTGCGTAAGGATGATGTCCGTTATGAAAATTGTAAGTAGCAAGCCAGAAGAGAACTCTTGTCTGAGTATGAAAATAAATTGGCTCTGAAAGCGAAAGATAACCAAAACGAATTCTATCAATATGCATCAAGTAAAACAAAAACGAATGAGTATGGAAGAATAACTCTATTGAATGTAGATGACGTGAGGGAGACCGATGCAGAAGAGATAATTCAAGTAATGAGTACCCATTTTGCTAAAAGAAATCAACCTGTTGAACGCAACATTGCGTTCACTGTTCCCTCTTCACTGGATGACAAAAACTAAACTGTATGAGGAGTACGAAGTAGAGCAAACTGAATAAGAATTCAGCAAGTGGGACTAGTGTGGAATATCAGCACGTGTGCTAAAAGAGTGTTCATCTGAACTGACTTTTCCTTTGACCAGATGTTTAATATGAGTCTCAGAACAGGGAAAATTATTATTATTATTATTATTATTACGTATTTTTCGATAGATTACGGGCACCCCCAACATTTTCATCACTCCTTTTGATGTATAGATAACGAGCATACGCCAACAACTAGCGGTATAGTTAGGAAGTACAGATAGAGGATGGAGGAATTCTTAAAAAGCACGTGCGTTGCATCGTTCTCTTGTAACTAGTTGCATCAACAATTGAAAGGCAGGTGTACATTTTTTGTATTTTATGAAGTTACATTATTCCATACATCCTGTTTTAAAATATTTCATAACGTAAATCATTATTTGTTTATATTTTGCCATTAGATCTGAATTAGCCATGGACGACAGAAGTACTTCTCGGAGAAAATCCTATACAGTGCAGTTCAAGCTTGAAGGGGTAGAAGTAGCAAAGGAAAAAGGGAAGAGAGAAGCTGGTAGATTGTTCAGTGCTGGAGAAAGAAGTGTTCGTGAATGGCGAAGGCTGAAACAGTCCTGAAATGTTTACATACGAGGAAATGTGCTATGAGGTTTACAAGGTGCTCGTGGCCAACCATAGAAAAAAACTGTTTGATTGGGTTGTTAGTGAAAGAGCTAAAGGTATGAGAATATCTACTGTCCGTGTGTTGCAGGAATCGAAAAGAATTGCGCAAAACGATAATATAAAGGATTTCAAGGCTTACCCATCTTGGGTTTTTAGATTTATGAAGAGAAACAATTTAAGTGTATGCTCTTCCACTAGTGTTGAACAAACTTTGCCGTGCCACTGTGAAGCGAAAGTAGCTAAATTTCGTTTGTTTCTGAGCGACAACTTGTGTGGGGGTTGATGCTTGTCACTTTGGGAATATGGATGAGGTTGCCGTAAGTTTTGACGTGCCTAATTCTAGGACTGTGAATCTGAAGGGGACAAAAGAGGTTTCAGTTGCTACAACAGGGCACGAAAGGTCTAACTTTACTGTGGTTCTCTGCGTAACTGCAGATGGTTCCACACTACCACTGATGGTGATTTTCAAACGAAAATGATTTTAATAAAACGAGAAGCTTCGACTGTTTAGCAAAAGGACAGAAACACGTAGACGTGAAGCAAATTACCTCCCCTTCTACTATTAATAACAAAAGCCATCGTTCACTCTATTAGGGAGGAAGTAGAAATTGTTTGCTCTTCTCTCGCTCTGCATGCCCAGAGGAAGTTTGCAAATCTCATTCTTAAAGAACAGCTCCAATACGTTAAGAAATCAGGACTAAACTTCGCTTTTAAAATTCAGCTGAAAATCACCACAAAATATTTCCCTGTAGCTACCATTTTAGAGTAAACAGTTCAAAATTCTTTTTTTTAGATCCTCGGACGTGGTGATGGGTTTAAATGCTTTATGGAATGCCAAGTGCAGTAAGAAGCGAAGGAAATGAGGTTGGAGAACGACAAACACTCCTTAAAAGGAAAGAGGATGAAATCATTTAAAATGGTTCGGAAAATAAATATTTGATGAGTTCATCGCAGAGATAAGGCAGGCAGGGACGAACAGTTAAAGGTGCAATTGGTGTCTGTCCTAAGGCAATGAACAGAGGGCGTTGTAGTAGACCCTCCTCTAGTTAGCTAGCTGATTAGTACCAAGTAGTAATTATTCTGAAAGCTAAAAGAAGCTTGGTGGGTTGCTTTTTCTGACTGACAGACGCATACGGTCTGGCATGTAAAGATAACAAAACAGATGCGAAAAATGACTGACACGAGTCAGTCATTTTTCGCATCTGTTTTGTTATCTTTAGTTGAATGAACCGCAGCTCGGTTGATTACTTTAGGATGTTTCTTCATAATACAATTAATGTAGTTTTTTAATTTTTGTAAGCTTTTCAAAATGTAAAAAAAACTATACATACATGCATGCACACGGCTGTTAATAGCAATGTTCCATCTAGCACTAAAATGTAATATATACGTTCCGCATATTTTTGTTAATTCCGATGGTAAAAAAAAAACTGATAACTCTTTTTACCCGTTAATAACTGATACCAGAAAACATTCGAAACCATTTTTCAAGAAATTTATAAAAAATTGGATTTTGATAATTTTTATGTTTTGTTTTTGCTTGCTTTTATTTAATGCAAAACTGTAGGTGGCGCTCATGTTTTTTTTTCCCGTTTTCTCTTTTAGCGTCGTGTGTTTTAACGCTAGGGGGCTGTAAGATAGCAGACGACGAACATGGCCATAAAACTCTTTTGAGTTGAAGTGGAAAGCTGCGAACAAGGTGAGCTTATTTGAGTGGTTTAATCGCATTTATTGACAGCTGAGGTGTCTCTAAACATCGGCTAACTGTTAGCTACGGCAATATTATTTCCGAATACATTTGCTAATAATGGCGCCGCTTGTTAAATTGTACTCATAAATCGCCAGTCTTACGAATGATGTATTTCTCAGCCTGTTTTCAGTACAAATTCCGTCCCCACTCGAAAGGAAGATGATTTGCATTTAAAGTTGCCAAAAACTGTAATATGCTAATCATGCAAAGAGAGAGAGAGAGAGAGAGATCTCGTGTACACGTTATTAATGATGGGGATTGCTGTGGCTGTCCAGTTGTGATGGAAATGTTTACTGATTATCCGTCTTTTGTTAATGCATCATTTTCAACATGGTCCACATTTTTTAAATTAAGAGAACGATTAAGGTCCATTTTTCCGGCCCTTTTTCCCCTAGTAGTTCCCCCTAAATAGCCTGTTGAAGCAAAGAGTGACTTTAAACTGAAAGAGAAAATAGTTCAGTAGAACTAATTTCGTTGCTAATTCAGATTTGCGGAAATATACGTCGTCAAATTACCATGTTTAATGTAACGGATTTCTGGGGAAGGAAGTTAAAAAGTTAATAAAGTTATTACGTGTAATCGTTTGACAGCTGTTGTTTGTCTGTTTTTCCTAAAAAAGAGAGAGAGAATAAAAAAAGGTTTCTTACGGAGTTTTTATCCTCCAACCGATTGTCTATTATAATGGACTGAAATGCTTTGGTGATGGATGCATCGCTCAACTATTTGTGCATTGAATAGAAAGCACGGGTTAAAGGATGCATTGAGCTTGCGACTGTTTGTGCTTGGACTTTAATCGGGTTGAATTTTATTTGATCTTCAGGGCCTCGTTCACGGGATTTAAGAATTTACGTTAGGGTTGTAATTCTTCGTTTAGGCCGCAATGTTTTTTATTTATCTGTTCTTCCCTTAACTGCTGTCGATATCTGTGATGTCTTTGGATGTGGATTCATCAGTGAAAGATATTTTAAACATCGCGATCAGATTCGCTGTTTAATGCTCAGATATTCGTCAACAAAATAAAAGTAAAATTAAAACGGCTTTAATTTCCAGTTTTCTCAGTCATGTTCGTAACACAATAGTACAGAATGGCTTTTCTATTGCAATCCATTACTTTTTGAGAAGTTATCACCAACGTGGATTAGTACCATTGAAATCAAAACATTCTGTTGCACACCTAGTGAAAATAAGATTAATTTCTAACTTTTGCATCAAACACAAGGTTATAGAATTCTGAAAGCTCTTTTAACGTGGCCGTTTTATACTCCTGTTCACACAACATTTATTTCATCCTCGTGGCGATGAAATAAACAATATCAACAAGAAACTCAGTGAAAGGATTGATTCAAAGGAGAGAAGTATGGCATGAGAAAGAACAAGAAAGAATTACTGGAAGTAGCAAAAGAAAAGAGTGAGAGAATTAAGATAGTGAGTCTGCGGTATGACAGAGTAGAGTAGAGGAGGGCCATAATAGCGAAGGACTCGATGCGTAGGTTATGCAGGAGGAGTGGGGTGGAGTTTGTGGAGTGAGTTTGGCGGGCAAAAGGACTTATACAAAAAAGGACGATTTGCATCTGAATGGATTTGGTGTTCAGAGTTGGAAAAGGTGTTGCTAAATATTTATACTAACTAAACCAGAATGGAATAGTTAGTATAAAGCGTACGATAGAGGTATGCCTAAGGGGACTTTTCATTGCCATTGAAGTTTTGGCACTCGTTAGTTGCTCACTAATGTGGGGTAGAATGAGAAAGGTAGAGTAGAGAAAATAATGGGAAGAGCAATGTCATTGATGATAGCCGATGAACTGCAGTCAAAGAGAGTAGAAGTTCAACTGAAGGCCATTAAAAATAGCACATTTGAAGCTATCTGGTGCGAGAATCAAGCCAGAATAACAAAATGCACAGTTGGAATTCTGCTACAGACCAGGGGATGGAAAAGATGATGGAGATAATACGCATCGGAAAATAGCCTTGATGGATGCAGGGCGAATAATTATTATGGGAGATTTCAACTATGGGAACATAGATTGGAAGGAGGAGAGGACACATGAGAGGAAGGAAATTGAATTTATGCAGTTACTAAGGGATAACTACCACTACCCGAGACAGCATGTAATCGAATGTACCAGATGTTTGAGAGTGCTCGATCTAGTAATTGCATCCGAGAATTTGTCTATAACAAATATGACCACGTTGCCACAAATTGGAGAGAGAGAGAGTGATCAAGGTTTTGACTTGAGAGGTGAGCTAAATGTGTGGAATTTTCAAATAAGAAAGGGTACATCTGGAATTACCGGGCTGGTAAGCATGACAAGATTCGAAGATTGTTTGGATCAATAACGTGGCAGGTGAAACTTCAAGGGTTGATAGTGCATTAGAAGTGGTAAAGGAATGTTCGAGGGAAGTAATGGTAGACTGCAACCTAAAGTGAGAAGAGTAAATCAAGTGGGAGTTAAGTGGATGAATATCATCATTTGGAACGGCAAAAAAGAAAAATTGTGAAGGGAATGCAAGGAGAAATGTGACCAGCAGGCACATGAGAAGTGCAGCGCAGAAGGGTAACTAGTTTGGTTAGAAAGGGAAAAGCAGAGTATAAAAGAAATTATCAGTGCAGCCAAAGATAATTCCAAACAGTTCTGTCGAAATGCTGCAAGTAAAAGAAAGAATGTTTATGGCAGAAATATTTTAATGAATGCCGATGGTAGGGAGGTAACAGAACGCGTCGAAATAGTAGAATTACTAAGCAAACACTTTGCACGAGTATATCATCCAGGTGGTGATATTGTAGGAACGAGAGAGGAGATGGCTTATATAGGCACTGAAGTAAATGAAATGGATGTGCATAGCATATTACAGAACGTTGATGTGAATGTAGCTGTGGGATTGGATGGTATACCAGCTCGAGTTTTACGTCAAGCTGATAGAGATCTTTGATCACATTGTTTAATCTAAGTCTCAGCGCGGGGTTAATTTCGAGGGAGTGGAAAGAGGGAAAAATATTTCCATTACATAAAGGAAACTACAAGACTGATGTAGCAAATTACTGACTGATCAGCATATGAGGAGATATCAAGGTATTGGAGAAGTTGGTGAAGAGCAAAATACAGAAATGTGTAGATGGAAAATGGGATATTGCATGGAGGCAATATGGTTGTGTGAGGAGGTAGGTCATGCCTCAGTAACTTGCTCGCGTTTTATACAGTGACAGCTGAGTTGGACAAAGATAATGAGTTTACAGTGATACTCCTGGACTTTGCAACAGACTTTGACAGGATACCACATGGAATTCTTATCAGTAAACTAGAGCATGTGGGGGAAGAATATAGGGTTGGTGAGGTGGATAAGAGGGTTGTTGATGGAGAGATATCAGCGAGTAGTTTATTCAGGCGTAGAGTCCAAAAAAAGCCTGCGATTAGTGGCTTTCCACAGAGTTTTGTTCTTGGACCGCTACTGTATAATTTGTTCATTAACGGTATAGGAAAGGACTGAGAGGAATTGTGCAGTTTTTGCTGATTAGAGCAATAGTTAATAGACATGATGTCAAAATTTTGCAGGGTAATCTGGATAAATTGGCAGTCTGTGCAAAGGAAAATGGATATCGGTTTAATGTGGCAATGTGAAAGGTTTATGCATTTTGGGATGAAACGATTACCAGCTGTACACCACAAATTGTGGAACTGTACTCCAGGAAATTGACGAGGCCAGAGATTTGGGAGTGGTAGTCCATAGATAGTTAAAATGTAGTGGATACATAGCAAAAAGGGCTAAAACAGCTCATCAGATTATTTAGCAGCAGAAATAAGCAGGGAATTGTTCCTCTTCATCGAGCCTGGATAAGACCCCATCTTGAACTACTGTGCACAGACCTCAGCGGCAGAGTTTCTTGGTGATGAGCGAGGTGGAAAGGATATAGAGGCGAGTGACCAATATAGTAGGAAGTCTGTGGAATGAACCTTAGGAGAGCAGATTGTAGATTTGTGGTTTACAGAAACGGGCAGAAAAGGAATGATATGATTGAGGCATACACATTACTGAGAGGTTTTTACAAGATTAATTCAGAGGAAATATTTCAGAACAGGTTTGTTGTTGGGAGAAATAGGGGGCCATCCATGGAAACTGGGTAATAGTGTAGTTAGCAAGGTTGTTAGAACTAGGGTTTTGCTTGGAGTGTAGTTAACGAGTGGAATAAGTTGCCAGGGTCTGTTGTGGGTGCAATGACTGTCAAAGAGTAAAAACGGAAAGTATGATAGACACTGGGCAAATTCTGGATAGTTTCGATGATGTTTAGGTCCTCCCTCAATGAGTCTAAGGACTACTTGGAGTAGCCCGTAATAATAATAATTTGTGGGTGCGTGCGTGCTTCTTGTTCATATTATGTCCTTAGAGCTCTTTTCAGGCTATTGTAGTTTGTAAGGTTTCTGTAGTAATAATTATAATAATAATAATAATTGCTTGTGTTATCATTAATAGTGGCATCCGAAATAAGTTCTTGGAAATAGAAATACAAAGCACTGAAATGCATCGAATATTTCTGCAATTCGAAACCAATAAAATCTGTGTATTCATTGCTCAGTGGAACTCTTTTGTTGCATCAAGTCCCAGGACTCATCGAGGGGCTGTGAAATGGCATCGCCTGAGTCCTGGAACTTTATTGAAGGAGCGAATAAATAATAACAAATGTAATTTTATTTAAAATAATATAATTATATAAAGTTGTTATATTACACAAAGTAAATATTTATTTATAAAAGAGAAAAAATAATAATCTGTAAAAAAGCAAGAAATAATAATTCTTTTTTTAATACGTCAAGTTAGAATAATGGAAGTTCTCCGTCCTTGCATCTGAGCTTAACTGCAACACTTTTTGGATTTTTTAAGAATAAATTTCTCCTTAATTATTCCTTAGGTGCATTGCGAATTTTCACTTCCAGTCTAAATGATCCAATTAAAGTGAATGTCGCGCCTTTGTATTGGCCATTTCATGCCACACAGTCAGTAATAGCGAGCTGATACGATGGGATTGCTTTCCACTCGTCAACTGAAAGTGGTTATTTTAAGATGGATTAGCTGTCAGTTTGATAGCGTTGAAAGGCGGAGTGTCCGCAGCTTGGTTTCAATGATGGCTGTGGTATCTTTTATGGCACTTGAAACGACACTCTTTGAATTCGCATTCATGACTCCATTTCGGATGACAGCTCCTCCCAGTGAGATCGCGAGATTTCGAGATGGGAAAGTCACTAGTCACAACATTACTGCCACTTATCGTCTTAGTAAGTGTGTCAGACGTTTGCGACTGCAGCACTCGGAGAGATCAATTCAAAATGGCGGAGCAAAGTTTAATTTTTTGGAACGATAAGAGATTGAATTTCTGATTATATATATATATATATATCTGTGTAGAAAGTTTTTTACCTTGGCTATATACTATGTTAAAATACCAAGCAATTTTATAAACTTGATTTTAATCCTTTTTCCAAAGTAAGCAAAAAGAAAAGTAAGTCAAGTTTGCGCCTGCACGTAGTGCAAGTCTGAGACAACTCGTGGTAAAGGTAGAGTAAGCTCCGATCACTTTCCTAAAGGCATAGTATCACACATCTCCGCAAGGGGATGTGTTTTGAATGTGGAGATGTGCTTTGAATTAGGGGAAAATACTAAGTAAAGTTATCGGAGCTTAAACCACCTTTACCACGAGTTGCCTCAGTCTTGTACTACGCGCAGGCGCAAACTTGACTTACTTGTCTGATTGCTTACTTTGGAAAAAAGGATTAAAACCTAGCTGATAAAGTTGCTTGGTATCTTAACATATATATTAAAATAAAAAATAAATGATTTCCGTTGCACTGTTCTCATTAAGATTTTTTTAACATTTTGACTTTGGCTTTGATCAATCGCTCAGAAAAGTAATTAATCTTATTACGAAATGGATTCGTTTGCTAATATTCTTTACATGTAACTTCAGCAAGAAACCCTAATCTTATATTAGATTAGAAAGCATTTATTTTTAAAGAAACGTATTAGCTCTGATATACAAAGTACAATAAAGTTTGGAATCCAACTCTCTCCCTGGACCTCTTTTGCCTTCCAAGCCCATCCACTGCGTTCTTTTGTTATCAGTCAGAAATGTCACTAATTTACTCACTGAATTAAATCACCCCATGAAAAATATTTAAGTATTAGAAGCTGAGCCGCATTTTGCATTTCAGATTGCAAGGATTCCGATATTTTGAAGATAAGCCAAAATTACTCACCAACCTACTTGGCCAAACAGATATCATCTTCTTTGTCCAGATAACAGGCGGGAGGTTTGAAACCCATTTGGCACGATTAATTTCTTCGCTTTGTGTGAGAACATCACTTTGCTTATTAGAGGCCTAGATAAGTCCATTTTGATAAAGCAGAGTTGCCAGATTATCAACACCTCGAGGGTTTCAGCCTCAGGATGAGGATGCCACACAAAAAGAAAATCTTGAATCCTGTCTTTCAATGTTTTTTCCCTTTTGTAATTTAAGTGAGAAGGCAGAATTTCTGTCCGATAGTTATAGCTTTGAGCAACTGCCTCCACGTCAGTCTATCAGGTTCAATCCAATCTAGCTTCTAAGCCGAAAAACCCTCGCAGAACTTACAAAGCCAATGTTGGAAATACGTCAAGACATTTGATGTTATCGTTTGTGGAAATCCGTGAATATGTTTCGCAGTGTGAGAGTTGGAGCCGGGAATGTGAACACATTTACTGCGTAGTAAATTAAGATCATTCATTTACTATACAGTTTCTCTCTCTCTCTCTCTCTCTCTCTCTCTCTCTCGAAAATAGAGAAAAATTTCAAAAACACTGCATTCGCGAAGTCAACTGATCTGTCTCTTTCTCTCTCTCGAAGACGCCTACATGACTATAATGTTAATTTGTTTTTAGAGAATTTGCAAAACAAAACGAAAAAACGAAAACCATTCAGCTCCTTTTCAGTTTTTACATTAAATCTTTCAAAGACAGAAGAACTTGATGTAAGAAAAACAGCAAATGTCCTCTTTAAATTTATCTGCTGAAGAAACGCGAACTGCTTTCTTTTGAGGTTGCTTTAGCAAAGTCAACTGATCTCCCCCCCCCCCTCTCTCTCACTCTCCTTAAATGCAGAATAATCGCAGCCATTATAAATTCTCCCCCCACTCTCATCTCTTCTAGTGAATGGCAGAATAAACACCAAATCCGATCCAATCTTCGTTCACTAAGCATAAATGTGTGGACAGAAATGAATCGAGTCCTGACAAGTCGGTTGTGCAGAATGACAAGACGCGTTATCAGAGTGGTCACGTGACTTAACGACTCATCAATATGACGTTTTGGAGATGAGAATTTCAGAAGACATCACTGCGTTAAACACGTTACGAAGGGCATCGTTCTCTATATTTACACACACAAACATTTCCTCGTCTGTTACGGGAAGTCTAGATTTTTTTTTTTTTTTTTTTTGTAATCCTTGTTTCATTTACTCTCCTTCTAAATGCAAAATCCAAACGAATCCTCACCAACTTTAGAGATCGTCAGCTGTTGCAATTTCTGTTTATCATTCAGTTTTAAACTGGATTATTATTATTAATATTATTTTATCTGGTTAACAGTTTATTATCATTCCCATCACGTATACAAGATATTTATACAATACAATTCAAGTTGTACACTTCAAAGTACAATATTATACAATACAGTTCAAGTATTACTATCAGTTTCTGTTGGTAATTAAACTAATTACCTTAAACACTTATTTTTGGCTGTTATTTTGTTACAGTTCATAAATGTTTCCTTATATATATACAAATAGAGTAAAATACATTTCGGAAAGTTTTCGTAGTTTATAATAAGTTACTGGTTTTAGTGATAAAGTAAGTTGGTTTGTGTATTTATGTGTAACCACGGGCCGTAGCCCTACTGGTTACTAGAGAAATAATTAGTTGGAAACAGTCACTGCGAGTTAGTGACCGTGTCTATGAGGGCTCACCGCACTCGGTTTGATTTGATGTGCTTGTTAATTAATATATTAGTCTCCTAAGTGAATGAACTAGTTAGTATATTGGTACCTTAATTGAATATGATATGCGAGTTTAAAGTAATTGTCAACATTGTTTAGTCCCATCAGGTAGTTTCTCAATCTTTTTCTAAATGCATAAATTGAGGTTACAGATTTGATTTCATTTGGTAGTTTATTGTAGCTGCTTGTCGCTAGGTATTCGAAGGATGTACGAAAAATTTCTTTGTTTGCCTTGGGTACTACCAGCATGTTCCGGCCGCAGCGTAATCCATACTCTACATTACATGCCAAGAAACTTTCAGCGTTCCTTTTTACGTATAATAGACAACCAGAGATATATAGTTTATTATTATTATCGTTATTATTATTATTCTTATTCTTCTTTTTCTTATTATTATTATTACTAATTCTCCAAGTTCGAATGCTCATCGCGGGAGGTGATGCAATCAATTCCACTACTCCTTTAACCCAAATGTTTTCGGTCTTCCCCAATCCTTTCAAGGAATCCCTCTCATCATGCAAGGAAAGTTATTCATCACTCCGTTGCATAACTTCAGGAAAAGTCTCCTTAGTTTGGTCTCCTGGAAAACCTGCGCAAAAATCATTGAATTAACTTCTTAATCATTAACTTTTGCTTAATCATATCACCGTTCATCCATCTTCTATCCAACAAATTGCTCCCAGATTATCTTTCTTACGCTCTCCGTCACTTCTTGGGTAGCAGGCTCCTCAGTGCTCTCTCCTTCAGGCAGTTTTCTCACTGGCTGGAAATTCAAGCTACAGCAGAAGGCCACAATAGTTTAGGTGAGCCAAAATCAGGACCTTTCTATGTGTGTGTGTGTGTGTGTGTGTGTGTGTGTGTGTGTGTGTGTGTGTGTGTGTGTGTGTGTGTGTGTGTGTGTGTGTGTGACCTTCGTCTATAAGTAAAGTAATTTATTATCACAACTACTGAATCGGAAGACGTTTCTTGTAAGACGAGTTTCTCCAATTGTGTAAGAATCGAATAAATTCGGGGTGTTCGTCTGTCCTTACGCAAGTCATTCCTCTCTTCTGACCAGACGGCGAAAAAGTGTGAACTCTGCCAGTCATTATCTTTCTCATCATTGCATTTAATCTCTGGATTAACTTCGTCACTTTTGCAGTTTATTTCTGTGAACTTCAACACCCTATTGGCCATCGCACCCAAGATTTCGCCAGCAGTGATATGTTCACATAAACAAAAGCCTGAAGTGTTCTTGAGCTGGATTAGACATACGGCCAAACCAATTAAGGCTGTAAGGCCAGTTGGATCATGCCTCGAACTCTAACTCTCATTTTTCCGCCCACAAAGGCTCAGTGAAGAAAACTAAGCAACGAAGAATCTTTTGTTAAGCACCAGACTGGAGTAACGATGTTAAGCTACCAATGAAGAATTCCATTGAGGAAATGTTTCTTTCAATATGTGTGTAGGAGGATTGACTAGAAAAAGAAAGATGATAATTATCTATGGAAGAGGAATATGGTATAAGATCAAGTGGGATGATTAGAACTGCATTCTCGTCAGCTCCATTTTGATCAGGAGGCGATTGGAAAAAACCGAAATGGGCAGAATACGAAGATGACAATGAAGGACAAAAGATTTTAGACAAGCACAAAAAGTGCGTTTCTCGATGGAATTCTTCGATAAATGAAGCAATTTTGTATCACAACCATTGAATCGAAAGACGTTTGCTGTAAGACGAGTTTCTCCAATTGTGTAAGAAGCGATTCAATTCGCATTGTCTGCGTGTCCATACACAAATTATTCCTCTGTTCTGACCAGACGGATTTCTACGGATTTCATTGAAATATTAGGGAATAGAAGGCGTTAGTTGATTTTTTTATTATTATTTTTTTTATAGGATCGGTACAGAAATCTCCCTTGCCATCTCGAGGTTCGTTCCCAATTAGACCACTTTGCAGGTGGATAACTCGATTGTCTGCGATCATTTCCTCGCTTGTCGTTAGGTGTGCTGCAGACAGTTTGCTATTTGGCTAATAGAATGAGTAGCATTTCCACAATGTGGCAAGGAGGGGGGGGGGGGAAGGGGCTTTTCCAATCAGAATTTTTCATCCCACAAGAGAATGCATACATTAATGGACAGTAAACTGACCTAGACGAGCAGCTATGCCACCACTAAGAAAAAATCTGATTGAAACAAAACTTGGAACGATAACTGTCAAAAGGTTTGTACCGATCCTGAACACCAACTTGCACTCAATTCCGTCAATCTCGAGCAAACTATTTCCATCTTGATATTCAATTTTTTCAAACTATTTCATTTTTGTGCCATGTTTTGCAAAATGAAACCAATTTGGAACTGATTGAACGAAATTTAATCCACATGCGAAATACCAAATTATAAATTATATCCAACCAGAGCGATCTTTTTTACTTATTTTCAAGTGTTTGTCAAGTGTAGAATCCCACCCCTAACCCTGAAAACGATCCGACTGTAGTGAAAGACGGACGTACCTCAGATGATGATTGTAACGCTCCCAAATACGAGGACTGGAGTTCATTAAACGTTTTCTAGGCAGAGCCGAGAAATAATTTCCTTCTGGACGGACAAATTGAATCCAACATATGCTTATATTTTTATTGGTTTCGGAGAATAAGTGAAAAATGAATTTTTTTTTACAAAAGATCAATCATTTTCATTTTATTTCTGTTAATCCAACCAAGAAAGTGTAATGAACGTATTCTAGGATTAGCGCTGTTGGGTGGATTAAGGAAAATCTGAAACTCTCTGGACCAAAGTTGATACGTTTTCAAACCACAGCAAGCATCAAACCAATATTGTGGCGTCACTCGTGACGATGACTGATTCACTTCTGGTTGCCTCTTCAGTCTCGCAATATGAAGACATCCTGGGCACGATTGCTAACGAGACTGCATAATGGATTGGACACACTTTATGTAGCAGATGACTTTCATCGAACGGTGAAACTACCTGCTCGCTTATTTCAGGCCTGAAACGGATTGAAAAAGATCCATGTTTGGTCTCTCTCGAGTAGGAGGATTTTCAGATTATCCAACTTTAGTCTCCTCCCCATCTTGCTAATGAGCAATAGATCTTCAAACGTGTATGAACTTTCAAAATCCTTTTACTGTTTTTTTTCACCTATCACAGGTAACGAAACAAATACCACTGACTTTAACTCATGCTTCCAAGTCCGTAGGATTTTTGCATTTACTTCCAGATATCGCACCATCTTCAATTGAATATCCATTCCTTCCTTTCAAAGCTTGCAGTTGATTTCACGATTGGCGAGATTTTAAAATGAAAATCAGAAATTCAAAATCACTTCAAACAAGAAGTTCTTAATCTTGCAATTGATGTGAAATTCCAAAACCTTTTCATATATCGAATCTACTTAACACGAAGTGTATTCGTAAACTCTGCAGCGTTTCTTTTCTGCATGTTGGAGATTGCAGTATTTTGCTATTTGGTAGCAAAGTTTGAGATCCCAATGTTGCTCATATTGGGTATCAAAACTTTTCTTCGGTAAAATATGTGCAGTGCAGTTTGCTTCGTGCTACTGTGAGGAAGCTAATTTGTAGATTAATGTTTCAATGTACTAATTACTTCGGGGCATCGAGTTCACTCGAAATGGAGGGGGGGCACTTCGAAAGATTACGACAAGCGGGACAAGACTATTTCCACAGGTGATGTGGAAAGGAATTGCAGAACAGCAAAGAAGGTAGCTGAGTTGAGTTAGCGGCAAGGTAAGTACAGAAAGCTTACGTGAGATAATTAATTTTCCGTTTGTTAAAACCCTTTCATCCAATTGATTACATCTCAGAGTTTCTTGTTTAACGAGGGAATTTCGATAAGCACGTCCTTGACAAATTTCACTGAATTGCCTTCTTAGCTCATCGCCTCGATGCTTAATCTCACACATCCACTTACACTCACAGCACTGGCGAGTCATCTCGGCGCAGAACTTCTGTAAAATGAATATCGGGAGGGATGTTTTCTTTTTATTTACGTAAAAACGAAGCGGTCTCAGTAGAGTGGACACATTACCGCATCGAAGCCATTTCGGAGCTAATGTTCGTAGAACTTCCGAGGCTTAATAACTACGAGGTAGCCATCATTCGAGGTGAGTGTTGGCGATCAGCTTAATTGACTTGACGAACTGCCTGCGGTTGGATAAGGACTGTAAGGAAGCAGTTGACGTTTTTTATATAAAACTGCTAGGGCCTTAAAATATTTGATTGCCCACATTGGGCATCACAAAATGAATAACACTCCACCTAATAATATACGAAACCGAATATTGACCTGTGAAACGAAAATCTGGTCCAAACTGTTAGTAACTAAAATTTTAGTTAGTAACTAAAATTCATGATGGATTATAAACTGTATTGACAAATACACCATCTTTGGTATATCTGACACGGATCTGTCTGTTTGTTATGTTAATAATCATAATAATAATAAGAAGAGCGCAATTGAAAGATGGTGATTAATGCTGAAGAAAGAATATTGTGAGGCTCTTCGATAATATAAGAACTTAATAATAAGTTCCGTAGTTTAGTTGGTTTCTGGGATGTCTTTTAGCTGTAAAGACCCGGGTTCGAATCTCGTCGATGAACCTTCATCTTGGCTTTTGAAATGAAGGTACCTTATCCCGTCTCATACAGCGGCAAAAAGAGTTTTCCTCTTGAAAACAGGCAATCTGGTCACATGAAGACGCACATCAATGCACACACCTAATCCGTTGGATCTCATTTTGAAAGTCCGCATGGTGCGATGTGGGTGTAATCGTAAGCTTAAAAGAGCGAAGAAAGAGTTAGTAATTCCTTGCACTTCGTAATGCATTCTGCGATGAATGAAAGAAGGAAAGAACACTCTGGTCTTGGATATGCAGAGAGCTTCCTTGAAAACCACCTTTAAGAAAGTGCTTCACGTGGTTTGCACTGTGGTATTTCTAGTGTGAATCATATAGAAATATGGACCACGAAAGAGCGAGTGAAAAATTAAATACAATAGGAAAATGAACGTTATAGTTCAATACTCATGGAGCGAATGCTCAGAGTTTGTTTTTTTTTAATTTATTAACGAATTAGAAAATTAAGGAGGAAAATACTTCATCGACTTTTAGGCTTAATCACATGTCTTGCTGTTCATTCTCCGTTTCGCTCTTTTTCGGGAACCAATTGTAGTTAGTCTTGTACAAGCAGTACAATTTTTTAACTCCTCGTCGAGAGATCAAATTGTTTTCCCTCCTCTAACGTTGCTTGCCCCTCATTCCTTATGAGAAACTGAAAACTACGCCAAGTTACTTCTCTTCTTGCACGGATGAGGGGCGCAGTGCTTTGTGATTCTGATTGCACTTCAGGGAAACTACAAAATTATTGGAATGCTGTGGATTCCTTGCTACTTGTGCTGCTTCAAGAAGCGGTTTCGCTCCATTTGTTTATTCGAGATGTAATTTAGTGCCCTCTCTTGGCACATTTGTTAACTAGCTTTTGTCTGAAAATAAAATCGGCCATTTTGTCTGGAACTGAGGCGGTCCGAATTAAATTCTCTGGAAAAAAAATCTCCACGGAGGAGGAATGTGCAAGTCATTCCTCGTAAATGGAGAAGAATAATTAGTTTGAACAAAAGATTTTCTTGCTTTAATTAACCTTCTAAATATCTGATTTATTATGAATCGCACAGTAGATGAATAAGAGAATATTCTGGTGGGTGAGGGATTGAGAAAAGTTAAAATGACAGGAATTCTAAAATCTTTCCTTGACGAAAAGGGATCTATTTTCCTTAAATGACTCCTAACGTCTACTTAGATGTGTCAAGAATGCTTTTGGACGATGGTCGTCTTCTTCTCATACAGTGCTATCTCAATCTCACCTCGTTTCTTATCTAACCCACACATTCCGCTGTCCTGGTCAAAAGACGTCTTCACCTCCACATTCATCCGGTCCTAAAAGGCTTTTGAATGCAGGAGAATGGATTGAGTTTCCGTATTTTATTCTCGCATCGCAAATGGTGTGCTTGCTGCTTCACGACACACTGGATTCTCGCGGACTTTTATTTCTTATTCTTACACCAAAGTAAGCGGATGTTCCTTCAGGTGGAAGTTGCATTTGCGAAGCGTTCTCTATTACAATATTTTCCGTCATCTTTAGAACAACAAGAACGAAGAAATTAATACACTTAACGGATTACTATATTGCTTTTCAGTGTTATGATTTTTTGCAGATTGTCTCAAATTTATTCATTTAAATTACGCTGATTTTAGGAATTTCTGCTCCTCGCTCTCTTAATGAGAAGTCGACCTTGGAAGGTGTGCTAATGAGCGCTAACCCTTTGCAAATTCTTTACAAATTTAAGTGTACATTTCTCTAAATCAGGGGTCGCCAAACTTCTTTGACCGTCGACCCCTTGAAGATTTTCTTGACGTTTTATCGATCCCCGCTATTTTACTATTACATAATTATAACAGGATAAACAAATACGCTGGTTGGTAAATACGTCATTTTGGCCTATTTGATTGGCCTCCGTAACTATTTTCATGACCTTGCTCCATCTTACAGGTCCTATTCATGTCACTGTTCCCACGATTTACTCTTAATTGCGTCGTTGTCATTCAGGATGGAGGTAATCCAAGTTAACCGAATTAAATATTACCCGTACAATGATGTCTTACATTTTTCTATCCATTTCCAATCGACCCCTAACGATGTTATATCGACCCCTGGTGGTCGATATCGACCACTTTGGCGACTACTACTCTAAATTAAGGAAACGACAGTTTGTGTTAAGAAAGCAACTCGTGATGTTCTTAAGATGCACATTAAAGTCTTTCAATTTAAATAAATAATATAGCAGTAAAACTGCCGAAAGCACTCACAATATGTTGCTCAAGAGGTGGTGGAGGCAACGGCTTCAGTTTTCCCGCCTCAATTTTATTCTTGCGGTTGAACTGGTTCAAGGAACACATTGGAGGCTGAAGAATAAAATATATGTGTTATTGTTCTGAATTTTGTCGTTTTATTATATATTTTCTAAACAGTTTCATAATCAATTTACAGCTATTAGTGGACATTTTAAAAAGACTTAATTCAAAAAACTTATCGCGGCAACATTCCCTGGAATATTCACTTCGATGTATCGCATTGACCGCTGTAACCTTTTTTCTCGCAAACTGTCTTTGGATACCTGAAAATGCACCTTTTGAGTTCATTGTAATCTTTACTTTTTGCATTGTAAACGCTATTATTTTTTGAAAGAATAAAATATTACGGATTTCTAAAAAGTGTAATTCATTTTATACCTAAAGAGGGCAGCAGTGTAGGACGAACTGAACAGAGTTCCGTAGTCGACGTAATATTTCCACTGGAGGTTTCGACACGTGTTGGGAACTCAAGATCTTTGTTCAATATCAACAGAGAGATCAGAAAGAGAAATACGAATTGGGACACAATTTTGATACAGTTAAAGTTCTATAAATTACAGATTCGGGTTTTCCTGTCTTAAAATTATTTCAAATTTAGTAAAAAAATTCTTCAACTGATTTTTTCCGATGAACGCTGCTTTGCTTTTTTTTTCCTTTTCCCAGCTTCCAAGCGATCAAATTTAGCAGCATTCGTGCGAAGAATGTGATTTTCTTGCGCTAATTTGCTTTCTGTCGTGTCTTCCCTTACTCTCTGGAGTGTCCCCGCTTTCGAACATGAAAAACATTTCTTGGAAATACAAGGGGGGGAGGAATCTTTACTAGAAATGAGGACTTGAAATAAAAGTTGCTTTATGGTAAACGCAGAGAATTTTGTGAAATTCGGGAATCGGAAACAAACAATTGGATCATCGCAAGGAAAGAAACAAGCCAGGGTCGTCATATTTGAGTTTCTTTAAAAGAAACTCAAATATGACGAAGTAAAAAAAAAGCTTTTTTATACTTCGCTATAGAAAAGACTTCGTAAAAAATTGTCACAAATATATCAGTATTCGTTTCAGGTGTGTATTTTAGATTTCTGATTTCTTAGCCATTTACGTAACGAGTTCTATTCATATAGCTTGCTATGTTTGTAGTCAACACTGCCAGTGTTAAACTGAAAAAAGTCACGAACTGAGCCACATGCTGTAAAATGTAAGAACTACCAATTCCTCCTACTGGAAAACCCTCAGAATGACGCTTCGTGATGCTGCTGCTCTCTAGCGTTTAACTAAAATTACTTTCTCATTCCTTTAACCGTGAGATTCACGCCTTCCGCACAATCTTTCTTACAACTCCGCGGATTAAAAATATGATATTAAACATGCGCTGGAATAAAATTAAAAGAAGCAGGCTTCTTCTTTCATTTCCTTCTTTTTCCAGCAACTGCTTAAGTTCCTTAACAGAGAGACGTTTGGTGTACTCACTCTCACCCCAGTCATCAGGGTCCGGCTCAAATTGGCAACGCACCAACCTTTTAAGAGCGGATTTTTGCTCAAGAAAAGCAGTGAAGTTTTCCATTAGGTTTTCGGTTCGTTTGAAATAACACGAATTCGTTGTTTTCCATTTTCTATTCTGTTTGTACTTTCCAAAACTCGACTAAATCAGAAGTTTTAATGCCTCGTGTGTATCTCTCTTGGCACAATAAGCAGCCCTTCGAAAGAATAAAACACATTATGTATATCAGAAACAGGAAATGGACAAAAGCATGTTTTAAGACATTTACAGGAATGGAAAGAGTTTAAGACCAGCAATCAGAGTCCTGCTGTTCTTCTCTTGATCTCAATTTCCTCCTTTCCGACCATGCAAATCGCCCTTCAAGATTTTCCTTCTTCATAAAAGGAACTCGAAAATGAACGCCTCTGATTTCTATCTGGCGTTCATCTGCACAAGAACATCTCTTCTCTTTTTCCTTCTTTCTTCGCAATTATGGTTATGAAATTCCAATGTCTGGAATATTTCCAGGCTTTGAGAACGCAGTATTGCGTTCTCAAAAGCCCAGCGGGGAACTTGAATTTAAAATACCCCCTTTTGCCTTTTTCAAGCTCCGCACAGAATAATTTTTCATTGAATTCAGTGTTCTGGGTGTCGAATGAAACTCTCTTCATCTGATTATAAAATGCATTCTATTTTTAGCATTTGCCAAATTAACATCTTGATCACGCGATGTATTCAAACACACGTCATGATGAGTTCGTTGGTAGGAGGGACTATCAAATATTTCAAGGCTCGTGTCTAAGTAATTAACAAACATCCCGGGATCATATAAGGCGATGGAGACTGGCATAAGAAGACACTAAAAAGGGCATTACTCACTGCAAACAAATGTTGTTTGTGTAAGAGAACAGCAATGATCATTCTGCACGCACATCACCCACCCCAGAATCTTGTCATGTGACTCCTGTCTTTAGTGGCGAATGATTAGAGTTGGTTTTGTGGGATTTCTTCATTCCCTCTCTCTCTCTCTCTCTAGATGTCTGCAACTCTGCTGCAATTAGACGAAAGACAGACAAGGAGAACTCTGTTTCTCTTCATTTCTCGCACGCACATATCCCCCTCCCCATTATAGTTCCCGAAGCCATTTATTCTTTTTTATTTATTTTTCCCCGCTGCTAGAAGAATGAACTGGCATGTTGCTAGTCGGAAAGAGTTGTCTTTTAAGTGGACGATAATTCCTGAGTGCTGATGGCCCCTCGGAAGGCTCCATCACCTTACTTGATTGCATCTCCTAGGAGACAGATGGCTCTCGGAAGAAACTAAATGAAGTCCGTGGGTGGGTGGGGAACTACTCGCTTCTCCTCATTTCTCCTAAGTTGTTAGTTCTCACCTATCTTGAAGCATTTAAAAAATAAGTTTGTTTCCTAAAATAAAGAGTCAAAAGGCTTCACTTCGGTGATGCAAAATTATACAAATTACGTGAATAATAAATCCAACATCATTTCAGGGACGAATTCAGAAACTATAAAAGTTTCGTATTTGAAAGTTAATCAGAGAGCTTGAGGGAATACATTCGCGGCCCTAGGAGTTTTGACCAAATTCGCCAAACCAATGAGTTTGAAACAGCCATCAGACCAGTGAAACTTCATCAAAATAGACCAATAGGAGGCGAATATTACGGGGTCTTCTGCGTGCTATTAGGCTCTGCTAGGGCAACTCATAGTACGGCGGCGAGTGTATTCCCGCAAGCTCTCTGGTCAACTTTCAAATACGAAACTTTTATGGTTTCTGAATTCGGCTCTGAAATGATGTTGAATTTAATATCCACTTAATTTATAAAAATAAGTTGTTTCCAGAATATCAGTTCCAATACGGCTTAGAATAAATGTTCTGTAATGAGAGGAAATAAAGGCGAGTTTAGAGGATTAAAGGCAAAATATAGCTTTAGAATAGAGATTTTTTTTTCTGGCTCTTACATACAATCGCACAAGCCGCACATGAGTGACAGTTTAGAAAGGCGCTGTTCGTGATGGCTTTGATTTATTTCCTGTTCTTTATCAGACGCGCGAGTTAACGAAGTGGCACCAAAAACCATAGTTTTACTGGTGAGAACTGTGTTTAAAAAAAGCGATGAAATTCTCCGAACTTATAGGCTCTTAAATAAATTCGTTTCTCAGTAATTAAGAATGAGAGTTTTAGTGCAGTCAGTGTGAGTGAATCAGTATGCCTATCAAAGTGTATTCCATTAAAAGAAGAGCGAAGTTTCTTGTAATTGTAATTAAAGTGCAAGTCGAACTGCTGCACTTTCAGGATGGTTTCTTTGGGTTTAAATAATAAATGGGAGGGAAACCGCTCAAATGTGTAAAAGGGTATTCATCGGTTTACGCAGATTGCAAAGGAGGAATGGAAAACATTCCTTTCCACTGCACTCACCAGCGACCAGTCGGAAACCACGAACAGCAATCTTTTGCAAGGTGGAATCTTCTTAGAATTGGAATTCTTGAAGGCCGGTTTACAAGATTCCTTCAAAATCTAACTCTCGAAATGAGATCTTCATCCTTCCATATTTCTGTTTTGTCTTGCTTTTTCTTGCTTTTCTTTCAAGTTTTTCTTGCTTTCAGATATTTCTCTTCCTTCTCTTCGAAAACTTGGATGTTCATTGTTTAAACTCCGCTGCCCTCCTTTCTTCCGTCAGCCTTTTATCCTAGAATGCATCGCCTCTGACTATTGTGCTGCATTGATGGAGGTCATCCCCCCCCCCGCCACGCTGAGGTCAGCAAGCAGACTGACGGAGTTCTCAACTGAGAGTGCAATGACGCACTGAAGACGTCTGATGGGGTTTGTTCACGGCACGTCTTATCTCTGTTCGAAGAAATGTGTCCCTGCTGACCTTTCAACAGACCTGTCTGGAATTCTGTTGTCACCGCCGATGGCAAACAAAAATGCTTCTTTCTTACTCTCTTTCTCACCCTAATCTCCCAGGACTTGTTACTTGCTTGAAGCACATCGAAGACCAAAGAGAATTGTTCGTCCAGTACGCCCGATTAATTTCTGTTGCTTCTTTAAAATGACGCTTTTATAAACTTGAACTTAATTTCTTGTCCATTTACTGCATTCTTGCTGTAAACATCGCATCGGTCAAGATTTCTCTAAAAGGTTTCCTTTTAGCAGTGGCAGTCTCTGATGTGTTGTTGTGATGGTGGCAAAAGTGGCATTTTTACTGAGCGATATCCAAGTGACATGGCCATAAGTTGTGTCGCACTCGCTTGCTTCAGATGTTACTAACCCTCCCCCAAGCTTACCATCGGGAAGTTATAGGGAGCGATTATGCAGTGGTCATTAAAATAACCCCATTCCTATATCTGTGGAGAATTAAAATCTCGCCGTTACGTGGAAGTTAAGTGTAACGCAGATTCACCAATTACAAAAAAAATGGGAGAGAAAGAATGCTGACAGTCGCATGTCGGAGTCCTAATAAAAAGTAATAATAATCAAAGAATACAGTTTCGAATTCGTAAGCGACGATATCTTGATCCCTTTTACACATTTTTATACAACACGTAGTTTCCTTACTTGGTAACAAAAAGAAACTTTGACATTCGTATCTGCTTCTTTTTTCTTTCATTTTTTTCAAGTGTATCCTGCGGAAGAACAGAAAATCTTTTCCACTGCTTTCTCTGTTTGAAGCATTTATAATTTTTAATTAATTAGGAGAAGCATTCTGCGCGCATTTGACATCTCGCGCCGACCCTCTCTCTCTCTCTAATCTGGTGCAACAACGGATTGATATTCGAGTGTATTCGATTTTCAAGTCAATTTACATTCGACAAGCTCCTGTCCACCCTCGAGAAACAATCCCTCGACGGATGAGAAGACCGTTCGTTGCGTGATAAACGGAGCTAATCAGCCATCCCAGAACGACTCTCCAACCCAACAGCAGTCAAATGATTTGCTGTTGTGTGATCACACAACAGAGAACACCCAATTTATCACGCATAAAGGAGAGAGAGAGAGAGAGAGAGAGAGAGAGAGAGAGAGAGAGAGAGAGAGAGAGAGAGAGAGAGGGAGGGAGGGAGGGAGAGAGAATGCAGTACAGATTTGCCTGCTTCCTATGCTGGGTTCTCCTACTACATCAGTTGATAGCAGCGGATTTGTGGCCTTTATTCGTGAATTCCGTGTAAAATAAAGAAATATTCAAATTAATTTTCGTGTTTCAGGGAAAACATTCAAGGGAATCCGACACCATAAGAATACAAATATGAAGTATTAGAAATTGTGAATTCTTCATTTTACTTTGGTATTAGTTTTATGCAATGAAATGAGCGAAAATTCTATTTTGTAAATTTTAACAAATTAAATGGGTTTATTTAAAATTTTAGACACAAATAGCACAAACAGCTTGTATTTTAAACGAATCCATTTAATTAGTCAAAATTTACAAAATAGAATTTTCACTCATTTTATTCCCTAAAAACCACTCCAACATAAAATGTTGACAATTTCTGATACTTCATTTACAAGGAATGAATCGAATATTCTGTACGAAAAACTCTTCTACCTCCGTATCATCATCAGCAGCAGCTATTTTCTGTCCACCGCTGGACGAAGGCCTCCCCCAAAGTTTTCCATTCATCTTGAGCCTTTCTATGCCGCTGAGTTTTTACCATCTATTTTAATCTCATCCTCCCACCGTCTCTTTGCCCTTCCTGTAGCTCTTTCCATCTCCAGGATACCATTCTGATATTAACTGTTTGTTAAGGAAATGTTAATGAAACTGCAAACCATACTCAAAAAAACTTCTCAGAAACTTTTTAGAAAATTCTTTAGAAATCTGCTCCTTATTTACTTCGCCAACGGATTGATATTCCAGTGTATCGGAATAGCAATTAGGATTTCCTTTCTTCATTATGTTTTATTCGCTTGCTATCTCCATCCCTCCCTAGTTGTGAAAGTCATTCTAAGCACTTTGACTCCTTGTCCCACTTACTTATTCCATTTCCACTCCTGAAACTTGAAGAGAAGTTGAGCTATTTCCTGTAAGCAACCAACTAGAAAAAACACTGTCAACCTTAAAAACAGAATACCAGAAAATCGTGCACACTCACACAAAAGGCGGCGCCTTTTTTTAACCAGTTCTTCTTCCAGCTATACTGTCCGCATTATCCTTCGGTCTAATGCTCTCCAGTGTAACGGAGAAGGTCATCACTTGGCGGCTTTCTTAAACCTACAGAACTGTGAAGTAATCAAGGCCCAATTATTTATTCCACAAGGCAAGATCCACAGCATAACCCCTTGATTTCACTCCCAACTTCGACAAGTGCAACGAAAACATTTTGAGAATCTTGGGCTGCTGCACTCGAAATTTCCAAGGTCTGTTACAGGATTTCCCATCAAGGGCTTCTCAACAATGTGACTTCCTATGATCTACCTTTAACACTTTGCATCTGGATTTATCGATCACAAAATGGATTTCCAGTTTGCGATTGAGTCGTTCACTGCGAATAATGGTCGAGGGTGTTCTTTCTTAAATTTTTCGTCTAATGCAGGAGGTGTTCCTCATGTTAGTTCACCGACTTTACATACATTCTTCTTCTTCTTCTTCTTCTTCTTCTTCTTCTTCTTCTTCTTCTTCTTCTTCTTATTATTATTATTATTATTATTATTATTATTATTATTATTATTATTATCAAACTCACATGGAATCAGAGATTCATCATGGGAGGTACATAATACATAAATGGACCTTTGTCACTGGCCTCAAACCTCCACAATTTCACTGATGTCCACTCATCCTACTCAAGTGATAAACATTTGCAGTGATCAAACATCTCAGGTTTCAAGGTCCCCTTCAATATGCGACCTAAACATTGATTTCTCTGCCTTTTCATGGAGAGAAACAGCCTAGTTGTCATTCAATGCCTCATAGTGTTCTGCATTTTATTTCCCCGATAAATATACAATTACTTCAGACAACTTGAAAAACTACTCTGTCGACAAATACCGGAAGTATAAGAAATAAAAGGTGAAAGTCTTCAAGAATATGTTCAGATCTCAAATTATACGTATTAGTGAGACCTGGTTATCAGACACACATGTATTATTATTATTATTATTATTATTATTATTATTATTATTATTATTATTATTATTATTATTATTATTATTTGACTGTCTGAAAAAATGTTCAGACAACATTTCCACCAGCACCAACTTCAATATCATACACACAAACATAAGAAGTATAAAAAAACACTGGCTTACATTGATAACACAGCTCAATTATACCATGATAAACATAGATGCGCTAATACTGACCGAAGTTACAATAAACGACTCAGAAATTTACGCATACAACATAAATAATTATCAAACCTACAACTTATGCAGACCAAACAAAAGAGGAGTGGCATCGTGGCATTTATCAAAGAAAAATACAATGTGATTGAAAAACAAACTCACTTCGAACGTGCAGAAACACCAATTTTGGAACTCACAAATAGCCACAATAGTGTCAAATACACAATATACAGACCCCGAGATAATACTTCTCTCAGTTTTCTTCACGAATTACAAACATGGCTAAGCGGCATCGAACCGCGTACAACACACAAGCTCATCCTAATAGGAGACATTAACATAAATACTCTTGACCACGCTTCTTCAACCACTAAAACATATCTTGATATACTAAGTCAGAACAACATAAACCCTACCATTAACTCCCCAACAAGAGAAGAAATACTCAATAACTCACTAACACAATCATGCATTGATCATATTAATACACGGGCTCCCATCCATACATATACATCCTCAGTAATTAACGTCAAAATTGCCGATCACTACTTTGTCTCACCTTCGTTTTATTACGTTTCCTAATTCCCCCTCACACCACCACAAAAGTCGACAAAACTCGATCATACTATAGAGCATTGTCGATAACCAAGTAAAAAATACAGACTGGAATTCCCTACTTACAATAAACGATCCTGTAACATTATACGAGAATTTTCAACTAAAGTTCACAGAAATATACAAAAAAAGCAACAAAAGCTACACAAACGAGGCGACAAATAGAAAACAATCCATGGATAAATGACGACATACTAAATACTATTACTGAAAAGAAAATCTATGGAAAAAACTTAAAAAGTCACCCATTAACAAACATTCACAAACATTATACAAACACACAAGAAATCAACTAACAACAAAAATTCGTAGGGCAAAAAGACGCTACTATTTCCAAAAATTCATGGAATATAACGACAACATTAAGCAAACATGGGCTACACTCAACGAATTAGTAACCCGAAAACAGAAAACTTCAGCACTAGATTTTATTGCAAAAAGCTTCGGTCAAGAGACAAACCAAGAGTAACTAGCAGACTCATTCAACCATGCTTTCACAAACAACATCACACAACTCAAAAAAGACAAACTACCAACGATCAACAAAAAACTACCGACACAAAGTCAACAACAAATGATGTATTTTCCACCCATAACAAAACAGGAACTGAAAGAAGCAATTCTACAGCTAAAACCAAAGACCACTCCAAGAATAGAGAAATAAGATTCACACACCTTATAACACACTATGAACAAATAAATCCAATACTTTTGAAACTCGCGAACATAATATTCGACACAGGCATTATTCCACAACAACTAAAAACTGCAGTAATTACGCTAATATACAAACACGGCAAAAGAAACGATACTCAGAACTACAGACCAATAGCTACACTACCAGTCATCTCAAAAATTGTAGAAAAAATAACACACACCAGACTACAGAACTATTTACAGAAGTACATCATCTCACAAAACCAATACGGCTTTCAGAAAACAAAAAGCACCATTATTTTATTAGAAGAAATCGCCGACATAATAAGCAAAGCTCTCGATAAAAATATACGCCGTCCTCATACTGCTGGATTTAACCAAAGCATTTGACACACATGAACATAACATACTACTCACCAAACTATACTCAGTAGGTATAAGAGGAACACTGCATACATGGTTCAAGAGCTACCTCTCAAACAGAACACAAGTAACAAAAATAGGTACATGTCACAGTCGGAGTATACAAGTAAAACACGGTGTACTGAAGGTGCCATATTAGCACTCCCTCTATTCAACATATACATTAACGATGTTCATAACATATCCATAAGAAGTCAAATATTTCAATACGCAGATGACACTGCACTACTAGCAATCCACACAGACATTAACACAGCTCTCTGCAAAGCACAACAAGACCTAAACGAAATCACAACATACTTCCACCAAAACGCAATTCTAATCAACGGCACCAAAACACAGATGTTGATAATACACAACCCAAGAATCATACGCCCCGCATCACTATCGATACATTGTCACACATACCCCTGCATTAACAACAAAAACACTTGCCAATCTTCCGAAATCAAACCTGTAACACATGCAAAATACCTCGTTCTCTATATAGATTCCCACCTTAAATGGACAAAACATATAGAATACCTACACACCAAACTCCGGATCATCGCAGCAAAACTCTTCCAAGTTAAAGACATTATTTCATCCAACATAAAAATCTCCTATATCACGGTATCTGCGAATCCTTACTCAGATACGGAATAACAGTCTATACAAATACATCAAACAGCCACCTAACAAAATTAGAAACACTACACAGGAAAATCGTGTCAAGAGTGATCTGGACACCTTACACGCAACAACCAATATCCGACAAGCACATGGCGATACACAGAATTCTGAGCATTAAAAACCTGAAACACTACATGACATTAACAAGGAATTACTTCAACATCATCTATCGAAACAACAGAGACACATATCGTATAACACGACCTACAACAACTCTCTACATCCCCACACCCTTCAACAAATCATACGGTTCTTTTGTGAGATCACATCAGATACCCACGTAACTCAACGACCTACCAAATCAAGATAACTACAGAACACTAAAAAACGAACTCTGGAAAATATACCAACAAAGTTAAGAAACCATTAACACTAATATACACATCACAAATCATCAGTATCCAATGCCTACATCCCATATATAAACAGTAGCAACAACACAAATAGTGAAGGCTAAATCCCACTCTCTTCATAAAAGCTAACCCAAGCTTCGAAGTAGGTGGGATTAACTTGCCTCACTCATCTACAAGTAATCCTTATAAGCAAATGCAGAAATTTGTATGTATAATCATTCTTTCTCAAACTTAAAAAAAAAATAAAATAAAAATAAAATAAAAAAATAAAAAATTATACAAAAAATTCTGTATAATCTTCATTGTTAATATTAGAAGAACATGTGTTGTAAATACATAATATAAAGGCAAAAAAGTATTATTAAAAAGTTTAATTGAAATCCAATGTAGCAATTGTAGCACTTAGTGCTGAACTCTGTAAAATTATAAGTTGCAATGTCACACAAGATGTATAAATATGTATTTAAATTCTTTTATGATATATAAGAACTAAATCCTTGAACTTCCTATCTACTAAAACTCCTTGATTCGTAGTCTGATCAGTTTCTTCTAGCATAATCCCAACAATATATATACAATATTGGATATCTAATCATACCAAAATGCATGATTTTAACTGACATTGAACTGACACCTATTTTACCATTCCCACAATTCCAGCTTATTCAAATCATTCTGCAAGTACTGCATATCAGTAGCATTCTTGATTACCCTGCCTATCTTTACATCATCAGGAAATAGCTGCATGTCACCTGTCAAATCCTTCCCAATCTCAATAATGTATAGCAATACTGTGACAACGATTGATCCTTGTGATACACGACAGTTGATTTCCAGTTCTCTGATGATGAGTCGGTTTTGTGCTTCATTTTGCGAACATTTCATGGACTGGCAATCAGAGGTGTTTTGATTACAACTGGCTCTAACTTCAGTTCTTCAATTAGAGGAGTAGATTTTGCGTTTGGAACAGTTAGAGGTTCGAGTTTAACAGCATGTGATGACCTTTTCTCTACAAACTGGAAGCAGTGTAAGAATACTTACACTGCTTACATATGATATTTTTGTCAAGGGGGGGGTGTATAAGGACGCTGTGTTTCAATCATCCGTATCGCAGCTTTAGCATCACTTGACATCTCAGCTGCATTCTTATGATCTGATCTTGAGATAAAGAATAAAATGGCTTCTTCACAACCCGAGAATTAGAATTTTGGGTTGTGGCCATAATCCAAAATTGCCCTTATTGTGATTAGTTTAGTGCTCTTGTACAAAACTGAAACTTTCAGTACTGCTTTTTGAAAATAAATGGAACACTGCTGACCAAGAAGCCCACATTTGTCCTGTGTAACATCTGCGTGCCAAGTTTATCTGCACACAAACAATCCGGCTTTCGACGCCGAAGTAAAACATATTGGTTCTCTTTGAATGGCTTCTTGTTTCGCCGTTTTATAATGAGGATGTTCTTGCATATTTAAAACAAATGAATGAAAGAACCTAAAACGAGAAGAATCTAATTGCCATTCAGTGCACTGGGGAGAACATTAAATACCGCATCTGTAATTATTCTGTTATTTCACAAACTTGTTGTCTGCTAGAAAGAAGTAAATCAACAAACGTGTCCAATCACCGATAAAGATATTTCAGAAATTAATTAAAAAAAAAACATGCTGTTCATTGCAAAGTACAGATTCTTTGTCAACCCGTTTCTGAATACGAACTGTAACCAACTTTTACAAAATCTTCACCATCACACCTGAGAGGCTTATTGGTCGAGAGTTGGATACATCGGTGTTTGCACCATCCTTGTGCAATGGCTTACCGTAACTTACAATGGAATACGTTTGAGTCGCAATGGCGAGACAGATTGCTGCTTGAAATTCCCTCCAGAAAACAAGAAATGCGTTAGTTATCCTTGCTCTGAAGAAGGAGTGTGTGAGTTTGCCTCAGGAACTCCTGCGTCACTTGGTGCTGAGCAATGGTACGTCGTTGTGAGAGCTGCATTGCAGTTCATGATGGACATATTCCACACTGAAATGTCTCTTCGCACAGTTTTCTGTAAGCACTGTACACTAATTCCATAACTACGCCCTTAGGAAATTTGCAACTCTTGCCAAAACGGATAGCAATTTAATTTGTACGAAACTTGTAACACATTTGGCGGTAGTCATGAAACTGTTTTCATATACAGCTAAAAGTGTATTTCTTCCTTAGCTTTTGGACATCCGTTTATATATCCTGGTAAAGGGAACAGTCAGGTCAGCTGAACTCACTTGTAGCACCCGAGCTGATAACCCATCATTCCCTATTGCAGATTTCTTATTCAGTTTGTGCAACAGCTCTAATATCTCCTCTTCGTTCACCTGCGTTTCTTCCTGCAGTGAAGAGGTGGCAGTGAGCTCAAAATGTCACGTGCACCAAGTTGATCGCTTTTAACAAAATGGCTGCTCATTAGTTGGACAATCTCTTCTGCATCTGTCGCTCTCACACTGTCTGCATTCAGTAAGATGAATCAATCGTATTAATTTTTTCTGCAGATATTTCCACGAGCCCTCTTCCTCAGCACTGGCATCAATCTCGTTCCGATTTCTGATAAACTGATGGGAATGACAATAACACGCGCAACAGATGCTCCTCATCCTTTTCCTGCTGAACCACCTTGCACTGCTGACTCCTCGAACTTGTACTCCGATTCAGTGTCTCTTCCATCGGCCTCCGTTCTGTGCCTTCTTCACGAAAAATTCCTCAAAGGCTGCACCCTCCAATTTTCAAAGTGAATATCAACAGATCACTTTGTTGACTCCCGTACACACACACGGCATTTCGTCACTCTATTCAGTTAACATCGTTCATATTAACAAGTTCCGAAGTGCATTTTATTGTCATTAACGCGCTGTTTCACTAAGAAACGACTGTTAAATAGCATCTCCGGTTTGTTCCTGCAGTAAAAGGAAATTGTGGGATGTGTCGCGGAACAAAAAACACTTCGAGCAATGTCAGTCACTCTTAACGAGGAAAAACAGAAGGGCAAAGAATAAAAAACGGTTTGTGAATGAATGAATGTTGGGTACTTGAGAGGAGCTGAAAAGTACGCGAGACAAACGACTGACGGGGAACAGCGTTCATATTGTGAACAGACCATTTCCTTCAAATGGCCTGCGTGACGGCTGCGTTTCCGATCCTCAGAGACGAAACAACAAACGCAAATGGACTACGAAGGCCGTCCGGTGAACTTACTGTTTCAAGGATTGTGTGCGATTTTCACTGTGAAGGCCAAGCGAACGCAATCGTCTTTCATCCGTCTGCTTTCGACTGTCGCACAAGGCTGATGGGAGGAAACGGTATTAACTAGCGACCACACTCACCGACTGTCATCGTTCGTTTCGTCGCTGACGTGTACTCACAGCGCCCTCTATGCGCTATTCTGCTAAATAGAGCATTTCGCAGGAGATTCTCTCGCCGCTTGCACGCGGCTTATCGAAAGACGCTTGTTCATCATGTTCCCGTCGATGATCGAAGCGGATGTCGTCGAGTGCCGTGTCGCACGCAGATGCACGTCCACACGTCAAATTTATCCTCCGGCGATCAACAGCACCCAAGGTGAGTAGCGGATCGCGAATTTCCAAGACTCGGCTTATTTTCAAAAGGAATTCGAAATCATTTTCGTTCTTTCGAGTTTCGATTCGTATTGAAATCGCTGCAGCGTTGATTTATTCGAGAAAACTTTGGGATTGACCATAATTTGTATAATGCTTCGTTTCACTTCGTAAACTTTCTCTCGAAAGTTCCCTTTAATCCAACGGAGTTTCCAGGATTTGCAATTTTTTGGTGAACTTCATTTCGCAGACGATTTTCGTCTACGGAACATTCTCTCGCATGCGCTCTGAACGAAGTCCGTAATTGCCTTTTAATTAGTATCGTCTGCTGCAAATAAAAGCGTTTTAACTACGGCAATAAACTGCGTCTCTTTAAGAAAACTAACAGCTTTCCTGGATGCTTATCAGTTGAGAAAAACGCACCAGTGTATTGCACGCCACCTGTAGGTGTTTACATGAACTAACTCCTTTTTTTTTTATTTCTTCCAATTCTCCCGACAAACAGTGCATAATAAATTAGATCGTCAGTGTTACTACACCGTTGATTATGCTCGCGAAGAATTTCTTTCATAAATCAATCGAAATATTTTTCACTTGTTAATTTCTGAGATTCGGAATTATTCTTAAATGGCTTAAAAGGGAACAAACCCCACACTTGTTTTTGTTTACTTTTGAGGCTGCAATTACGGTTTCCATAATTAACAGTGCCCTGACCTCCGGGCTGTTTCTATACCTGTACGACGCAGAAAAGAATTCATACGGAAAATACAATCTGAGGTTTTAGAAGTCATCAACAGGGGTCCCCACTAAACAGCTGCATTTCGCAAAGACCATTTTAGGACTGAGCTTTATTAGCTGGTCCCTGACAGTTCACTGCCATCCGCTGTCCCGACATGTAAGGCGCTTAACGCATGTACATCAATGCTTTTCTCAGAGATTTTCGCTGTTCATGTGTTTGCCTCGCGAAAATAGACAAACTTCCCTGTTTTTGATAGAATGTTACGACATGCCGGTGATTTATAAAGCAAGGCAAATAAAGGATGAAGGGTAGATACCAATTATCAGTTAAATTATTTTAATTTTGTTGCTTGATACTTGCAAGGAGTGCTCGTCACGGTGGACACCCCACTCTACCAACTCAATGTACGCACTGCTTAAACCTCCGACAACATACAACACCGCTATCCACACACACTACGTCAGTAGCAGCTACACACAACGCCATCTACTGGATTTGTGGGATTTTTGTCTGTAAATCGTGTCTGTACTATTGAAACATTTGAAAGTATTCGGGAGAAGACAAAAACAAAACCTGCCACCTCAATATGAGTTCGGCTAATTCACTGCGAATTGAAAATTCTTACATAAAATTTTCTCTCGTCACCAGGAGAATCGAACTCAGGTCTTTTCGAATGAAAGGGTTCAGTTTTCGTCGAACTTCCAACTTGAGTCGGAACTAGGACGGCTTGTGGAGATGTCCAGGAATACGCAGATGTCATTATGGCGATATTGTGGACAGTGGAGAATATGATGGATTGTCACATCTCTGTTATCTGGCTTATTTTCACAGAAGTTGCAGATATGAGAGTTGAAAGAACGCAGAGAGAGAGAGAGAGAGAGAGAGAGAGAGAGAGAGAGAGAGAGAGAGAGAGAGAGAGCAACACAGTTATCTACATTGTTGCTACTAGAACAGACTCTCATCTGTACCGAAGGATCAGACCACATCACCGCTATGGTTGCGAACATTTAATGCAATAAATATTCGCAGAGTGGTGGATGTCTATTTGTCTATTTTCGCGAGACAGACACAGTGAACGGAGAAAAAATCTATTAGCGAAGCTTTGATGTACTCGCGTTAAGCGCTTTACATGTCGGGACAGCGGATGTCACATTTAAAGACGTGGCCAAAGGTTGGGCCAGTGGCGTTATTGGGTTTGCGAAAATGTATTCTTTCAATATACTTGGCATAAACAGTGATTCAACATAATTCCAACATAGAGTGGGATGAATTAGAGAGGGCCAACACTCCTTGCGCGAATTGGATAAAATTGAAAGCAAAAGGAGAAGCATTGCTGTCCCTCCTGGGGACCCGAACAGCAATCACTTCTTTCTACTTTCTTTTTAATTTGCTCAAAGCCGAAATCAGTCGTGTTGGACTTGGGAATATTCCTCAACCAGGTGACGACTTCCTTCTTGCGCGACGTTTGTAAAGGACTGCCTTTCGTCTTAACGAAATAACTAATTCATTCACCCTGCAGAGGGCGCTAGCTTTGTTCCGATTACATTTTTTTTATTTGTTTGTTTTTCGTAAACCCTTCTTCTGAGCTTATAAATGAAATACGGATTGCCTATTCCGAATAACCTTCCTGAGTTTATTATGACGAGCTCGGAACCCTCCTCCGTTGTGAGGTAAGCTGCGTGATGAACATTCCATTCCCGTTCTGGACATGCTCGCTGGAATTTGAAGAGATCCACGCCGGAATGATCGCAATGACGTTGCTCTTCGGGTGTGTTCGTTATCGGAAGAATGTCGCTCACCTTTCCTGTAAACGTCGTGTGCACAACTCCGAAAATAATTTTTTTTTTCGTTTGTTCATGCGTCGTCTCCATTGCAGCTGATGGAGACTGCAGTTCGGGTAATAAATAACGAAAAATATTTTTGTTCATCGCGAAACAAAATCCTCAGGGACAGAAATTAATGAAAATATCGAAAGAACGAAGAGAAAATTTTTCAGTTGCGTTTGACAGTCTTTTCTATCCTGGAGAGAACTGAAAGTCATGTCACGTGATTCTACGAATTGTGAATTATATACTGTAATGTAATATTGTATAATAATACATCATATTATAGAATTATAGAATGTAGTCTAATCTAATATAATATCCTAGACCAGGCCTCCTGAAGAAAGAGTGGAGTCCAGTTCTAGTCATCGACTGGAGGAATATTTTCTAATCCTTTCTTCGACCGGTTCTCGAGTTAGTCGATCTTCGAAAATAAGCGGTTCTTTCTTCCAGAAAAGTCAGGTTGTTCGTCCTGTAAACTCAAGAAAATCGCCCGGTACAACCCACACTGTTTCAGACAGTAGCATATTGTGTTAGGGGTAGGGATCAAATATATCTATTTATTTATTTATTTAGATATCTCTTCATAAACTGAGTCTGTACACATGCGCAGTGATTACCTCATCTCATCCTTTCTTTTCGTGTTATGATTTTTCACATCAAAGCACCTTCGCTTCAGTGAAACCGAACTAATGCGTTCTGATAGTTTGTGATCCTCCCAGCTCAATCGAGTGTGTTTCAGGGCTGCCTTGTTTCTCTTGTGCAATAAAACAGCAGCGTTTCCGTGATAAAAAATCTCTCACGGCAGCAGCATGACAACGGGAACTCCCCTTCGATTGTAAGGCCCAGAAAGGTTTTTAGCATCCTAAGTGGATTCAAATCCAGTCTTTGTAAGCGACAGCATCGTCGATGCAAATTAAGCATCCGAAGCTCGTCCGAGAGTGATATATTTGGAGAAAATTAACTGCTATCCTGATCGCGACTCCTTAACTGATACGCAATTCTTCCCGCGAGGCTGAAATGAGCCTCCAGAAAGCAGACCGAGTTTTCTTCTTTCGGGTATTCAAATTAATGGGAAAACAATGTAATTATACTTGGTTTCCATGTTGAGGAGTAGTCAAAAGACAAGAGAAGATGACAATAATCAAACAGGAAGTTAGTGAATTAAAAAACAAATTTCTTATCGGAAATGCTGAGTTATTGGAAATTCTCTTCCCTCTCTTGGTTAATGTCAGAAATCTTCGATGTGCCCTGCATGTCAAGGAATAGATCTTCAGGCGAGGGGAAATAGATTCAGATGTCGGAAAGATATCTTTTTCCCAAAGTATTTGTACTTTAGAAGAAAGTACAAACACTTTATATGTATCAGTGTATATGCACCACGTATACACTGTACTGTGTAAGCGTGGAGCATTCCGCACTTTACATCAGGGAATTCGGCACGGTGATTTTTTTAAGTCCTGTTTTCTGATTGCTCACTTTTTCCTGGAATAATCCTCAGCAGTTTGTTCACATTCGACAGCGCAAAAATGTCCGCGAATAAAATAATAAAACAAGCGGGGAAACAATTCGTGGGAACGGCTTACACAAATCCCATCCCTCTTCCTTTGAATAACTCTCAAAATTAAATCACCAATTCGCTGAATTAATCTAATTTCAACTAATTACATAACTAATTAGCTAATTTGAGAAGCAAATGAATTTCTGATTAATTTAGTAGTAGCCACGTGGGTTTACTCTGGAGGCGTTTGCTCTCTCGAGCAAGAAATCCTCGAGATTAGAAATCCTCCCCCACCCACGGTCCCTAACACGGGCTACACTCTGCGTAACCTTAAACGGGTGTGACGGTCGTTAAAAAAAGTGTAGACAAGGATAATTATTTCTATAGGATATTTCGAAATTAATTTACTCTCACGGTATAAAAATTAACGACAGAAGGAAGTAATTCAAAATAAATTACTCATTTTTATGCACTGCCCTCTTGCGGAAAATGCTAGCAGTTCAAACTAAGCAAAAGAATTCTAAACAAAAAGAACTGAATCTGAAAACAAGTTTCAGCAGACAACAGAGGATTAGCAGAGTTCAATGCGAATCCAAAAATGCCACCAACATTTTCTGGTTGTAAATAATCTCAACTGGTGAAACTTTTCCGTTTATTTTTTGTAGCCAATTCCCGAAGTAGTCGACTTTCGGCAACAAGCAATTGGGGATTTCACCTTTCTTGCTTGGACTCTCACTTGTTGCTGACGGATTACATGAGACATCGCCGGGTGATTGGTAATGTTCCAGGTGTTTGAATGAAATCAAGCTAAACGCCCACTGCCTCCCAAGAGGTAGCCCAATTTGTACGCCCCCACTACCGCTAAAAGTGTGACTTTCAACCTTCAAATTCCAACATCATTCCTCCAGACTTCATTTTACTTTTGAAAGGTGTTAGCTAACAAAACAGCAACAGAAATGTGAAAATAAATAAATAAATGGCCACGAGAAACACAATGCGGCTGTTGCTTTTATAGCAAAACAAAGAAAAAGTAAAAGATAAATGAAATATCAAAGTGGAGCTTCGCACTGCTTGAATAGAGCCGAGGAAGGAGCGACGAACTCACACCACCCTTCCGCTAGGATGGACGTAAATGCAACTTGCCGTCTGCAATTGTTTCCAAAATTAACCGAGTTAAAACGGAAGCTTTCCAAGGTAATTTATAAAGGTCATCAGTGTGGAGAAACGTGTCTTTTACCTGATGTCAGCCGAAAGAGTTTCCTGGTGAATGCAAACGAAGTCATCGAGGATTAAAACGGAGCCGGAAGCCAAGGAACTGAAACGAATTTGCAGGATTAAAGAGACTTCATTCGCACGATTATCGATTAGAGGGCGATCGATAGAATTCCGCTGATCAACAGCGACTTTGTTGCGCCGACAAAGAGGAATTGTTCTTTATTGATTATTGGCGTGATTAAGGGGGCTAAATGTGAAATTAAATTAACGAAAGAGGAAGGACAAGCAACAACAAAAAGGTATTACTTTTTCATAGTTTTCTTTTTCCATACGAAGTTCTTGCCAATGCGAGGAACTTGTTGGTGCTGTTGATGAAAAGAGTTTCTACCAAGAATCGCAACTTGAACGTTGCGATTCTTAGTACAAGCTAATGGAGGCACTAATGGAGGCGTTAATTCCACATGCTAATGGAGGCACAACATGTGGAATTAATCCTTGCAGTGATGCTCTTTTTAACACCACCACAGTGCGGAATGATCGATTTGGGAATGAATAAAAAGGAAACAGAGCTAGGATTGCGCATCAGTTGTAAGAATCGCATTACGATACGGTGAGAGGTGATGCTAGAGAAAAGCATTCAGCATTTGACAGGTCGTGTAATATTTCGAGGAGGAAATCTTGGTGCATTTTGCTCTTACGGTCAGCTCCCAATGGCAATGAATTTTAGTTCTTACGGGTGTAGAATGAGCTGGGTAGAGGGTTGTGTCTTTAGCACGTGCCATTGAGTTTTATGCTGCATTTTAGTGTGGACCACTTTGGCACATTTTTTGTATAACGAAGGCTTAGATTAACGTTGGGGATTTTGAGCGTAGTGGGGAATAAAAAGCCCTCGTTCTCGCCATGGTGGAAGAATCCCTCATCCCAGCAACGATGATTTCGGTTATTAGATCAGAACAAGACGAACAGCAATGCTCAGACATCGGAAAAGAGATCCCGGTCATCCAAGTTGGCACCACTAGAGGATGTAAGGCTGAGAGCGGCTGTGAGGAGGACGATCTCTGGGGGGGGGGGGGGGGGGGGTCAAAGAATCATTGGTTTGGGTCGCCTGTGTTACGTTTGTAGGATTCAAGAGAAGGTCCAGGATGTTGTAAGATTAACGAGCGTTGTCTTGAATTCTGGTGAGAAAGTAGCAGGTTGTCGATTTATGTTAAAACAAAACTGGTAGCATTTAACTCAGCATCCTTTCAAGATTGAGCTCTGAAGTTATTGAATGGCGGCGGCTAGTTGGGATTTTGGGTGTTCGACATCTTGTTTCCACCATCATTACACTTTGTCTGATCAAGTTTTACATAGCACCGCAGTTATTTGTTCCAAAAGCTACATTAAAGTAAGAAGCATTAAACCCTTCTTTACAACTGGGAATTTTATATTGAAATGCGAATGCAAAGTTCCGTTTGGAATTACGTTTCTTCAGAGCTTAATTTAATGAGTTCAGCGGTGAGATGTAAAGTCAAATCATAAAAGTGCGCACTTCTTTGTGTTGTTTATCAGTGACTTTATGGTGTCGCTACGTCTCTTCTCCCCCTGTGAATGAAGAAAAGACCACGTGAGTTTATTTCAGAGTCGATCTTCATCACCTTAGCATTGGCGATACCACGATTGAACTGTGGAGTTCAAGTGGGAATTAGCAATGGAGATACGTTATCGTATAAACAACGGAATTCTTACCAAATTCAGTGGGAGCGAGCTTAGAACACACACACACACACACACACACACACACACACACACACACACACACACACACACACACACACACACACACACACACACACACACACACACACACACACACACACACACACACACACACACACACACACACACACACAGTTACCACTCTTGTGATTACAAAGAAAGAGTACGCCGATCTTTGGACAGCTGGGGCTGCTGTAATGTAAACAAACTCCTCGCTAGAGTTTTAAGTGAAATTTGGATCAAAAGTAAAATTCTTCTTTGAAATTGAATGACAAATCTCGACACAAAACGAAAGGCTACCGACACAAATCATTCGCTGGTCATAATGGAATTAAAATGTTTGATGAGAGATTCTCAGCAGAAGGCAGTGAACAGCAGAGGAAGTGACACCAACGGGGATTGTTGTTTTCCGCGTGACACAGTTGCGTATGATGAGGACAACTTAGGAGTACTCACGAGTTTCGATTAACGAGTTATCGTGGATAATCCCCCCGTCTATCTCAGCAGGATAAAAAAAGTGTCACCGTAGGTTCTGAGAAACAAACGCTTAATCCGATCTGTCCTGGAGAGTGACTGATTCCTCCACCAAACCTCGGCCATTCAAAAATCATGGAAATCGGGTTGATGGGGCAAACTGCGTTCACTTCGTACCAAGAAACTTCCACGAACCGATTAAAACGTTGATATTGATTATGTCCCATGACGCCCCGAATTCTCGTTTATGTGGGACACAAGGGCCAGACGATCAATTCTTGTTTTCATTAACCTACTGGACCCTTGGCAATTCTACACGTGTTCTGGTTGGCCACAAAATCTGTTTTCTAAATGGATTGTTTGTAATCTCACTGTACGATTATCGGCCTCCAAACGCCTTCCCTCACTGCTAATATTCCGCCCAACCGAATGTTGCCAATGGTTTATTTCCATCCCTCATAACTTTCTGTACATACAACAACAAAAGTGCAATTTGGGTTTGGCTTCAAATTTGGGACGTCACACTTTGGACTCCACACGGTTTTTTGTGTGGGAATCCTGCCCGTTGCTTGCTTTTCTTGCTAAGATGTTGCTTAGCTAAGGATCAGTGATTGCCACGCGATAAGAAGCTGATTAATCTGAACGCCATTTTCTTCAAAATGAGTGCGAAATAAACTCAATTCTGTTAAGTGTAAAACATAAAACAGTCACAAATGCCGTAGACCATGGCGAGTTGTAATATATTTTAATGATTAAACTTTAAACATTATTTTAAAAAGATCATTTTGAGTCTTTCAAAAGCGAAGTACAGACATCACTGACTCTGCGGGCACTGGCGGAAAATTCAATTGCGAATAATTCTCTGCGGATGTATTATCTAAAGTTTCGAGACCCTTCAGTCTCAATGTGCTGGTGACGTCATCTGCTACCCTTAGTGTACGAATTTATCCACAACCTCTTCAATATTTAATATAAATTAAAGGTTCTTGCACAGCGCTTGCTTCCTGTGTAAATGCAAGAATTCTTAAACCTTAAGGATTCTTGTATTTCAAAGTCGTTCATTGCCTTCTTGGCTCATTTCCGTTTTTGGCTTTCCTCGTTAAACTTCCCATTCCAGAGTAGATGGCCAAGTTTCCCTTCACACATATTTCATAGGAGAACATTTTCTGCTTAGATCTAAATGTAATTTCAAAATGCATTCCCACCTGCACTGATCACTCCAACAAGATGAAACACTAATTCGTTCTCTCTCTCTCTCTCACTCTCTCTCTCACTCTGCTCCACGATATAAAAATTAAAAATAATCACTTAACTTGAGAATTCTTATCTTGCTTCAAGAGCAACTTGATATTGTCTTCGATAAATTTTAACACCTAAAACATTTTCCTCGCCATAAAAATGAAACATCTGCTTAACTCGCTCAGTCCTCATAGACTATCCCCTTTTATTGGAAAGATCGGGGTTCGAATCCCTTCTTGGGAATCTTTCCAATGGCCTTTCCATTGCAGATAAATTGCTCGGTCTCATGCGGAGGTGGGCGGTTATTCCTCTCCGAAACTCGTTTTTATCCTCTCCCGAAAGAGACATACTGTCAAGAAGAACACACTCAATTTACGGACGTAAATTACTGTTCTAAAAAACAACGACAGCAATCAATATCTGAATAACATACACAAAAAAAGAGCAACTAATAAAACCAAAAAATTTCGAAGTGGATGACTTTTTACTGCGTAAAAGAATTGAGGGACTGAAATGTTGTGGGCTGGTTTACTGATGCGCAAGGCATGACCTGAAGGGTTCTGTCCCCTTTACCCCACATTGCATGAGTTGCGATGGAATGTACGTGTAATATAACTGACTATGCACATGTATAATCGTAGAAGCGCGTGCGGAGATTTAAATATGCATAACAATTGCATGGAAAAAGTGGATATTAAAGATCCAACGTTATTTGAAAGCAGAATGTTAGTAGCAATTATGAACGTTTCGTAAAATTTGACCAGAGAACTTACGGGAATGCAATCCTCGGCATCGGAGTTGCCTTGGCTTGCACTACGTTAACGACACGAGCGATGCATTTCACTGGTCTGACAGCTGTTTCGAACTGGTTGGTTCTCTTCAGAGACCAGGAAGAAACCCCCAAGAGAGCAAAACTCTTGTTCAGTACTAAGGAAATCGAAATGTCAGAGAAATGTATTTTTCGTAAGCGAACTCCCGGTTGGTGAGTAAGAGTAATTACTATCTGAAGAGCCACACGAGCTTTCTTATACAATTTGACATCGCCGAAATGACGCCGTATGGTTCTTTCGTTAGTACTAAATGCATCACAAATGGGCCAGGTCCGTAAGAGAAAATAACTGTTATGGATATCTCTAACAATATATGAATAAATCTGTGATATCTATCTGTAAGGTCTCAAAACTTCGTCTTTATTCACTTGTGAAACTTCAAAATCTTTCCACGTCAAGGTTTATTTCATCTGATTGACATCTTTCTTTTTAAAACGGGGATTTACGTTAATATATCGATCAACTGATCTCGAGAAAGTTGCAGAAGTTTCAAAATTACAGAACGATCACTCATCGAAATTTCTTTCGATAATGCTGGGTCACAGCATTTGACAACAGCGAACACACACACACACACACACACACACACACACACACACACACACACACACACACACACACACACACACACACACACACACACACACACACACACACACACACACAAATAGTTACCCTGAAGATAAAGGAAAATTTCGCCACTACAAGGGTATTGAGCATCCAGTCCTAGCCTCCATCCTGGAATCATCATGAAAGGGTTTTGGCGATTAGGCAGTCTTATCAACTACAGAAAAAATCCCAGATTCGATTTCGCAACTTTCCGACGAACGACTACTGTTCAAGGCTGTTCTCGGAGGGGGAAGCAAGGAACTGCGATCCTATCGTGAAAAGCACTGCCAGAAGGGTGGGTATTGGAACACTATCATCGAAACCAGTAGCATCTACTACGGGAAAAATAATAAAAAAAACGATTTGAATAATTTGTTGTAGAAATGGGATGTCCATCACTTGATGGAAGTGAGCATGGTGCGGTAAACAAGCGCGTATTCAGTCAAGAATTGTGAAGAAGGTCCACTGCTTGCGACGTTCTTCAGTACTGGACCCATGGTGTTTTGACGGGCTTATAATCTTTAATATAAGGAAGTGAAGTCTTGATTTCAAGGCACACAACATCCTGCTGGTCTTGGAAGATCAGGTTAAGATTTTGGAACAGTCCAGTGCCAGGAGAGAGTTTATGGCATCGGAGGTTGGGTCTCCTGCTCTATGCAGACCCACCCATGGCTCTTCGTCCATTACTAGAGCAAGGGTAACCGTAATAACGGATGAGGAGCCCCATGAGCCAAGTAATAACAGCTACCCTCAGACCGATGGCGAATCTTCCAGTAGGAAAGACAATAATCCCATTCCAGAACGAAAAGGCCACGAAAGAGGAGGAAATTAAGCGTCTGCTTTTAAATGATTTTCGTCCCGCTGCTGCTGGTGTTTTGAGATGCGCAGTTTTGTAATTGGAGTGTGGAAAATAAAGACTGGAGTCAACCACAGCGTTGGCTTTTATTTTAAAAAAAATACACAAAAATGAGTAAGAAATTGGGGAAAGTATAACAATCATAGTCTTGAAGTAATCCTGCTGTTATTTTAATTCATTTCTTCATTGAAGAATATTTGGGAGTTTATTTCTTGGAAGGTGACGTGGGAAGAATATAAAAAGAAAAACGAAGAAATAATTTTTAATTCCTAGATTGGTATTTAGTGGATGACACTGATGGGGGAGAGTGCACTGCGTCTGTTATTTCCTCTTTTAACTCATCTACTTGATCCCCTTTAAAAATGATTTTAAGCATAAATACTTAAAGAGTTTGAAGGAATTTTGCAGGAAATATTAAAAGCAAAAAAGAGCTATTCGTAGACAATTTTGGTTCAAATATTGAGGGACACAAAATCCCTCAACATAATCAAGAACAACTTACGCGTCGAAGGATATTTCTTTAAGGAAACCTCCTCGTAACTCCACGCGCTATCGGTGTACTCATTTCCGTGAAAATGCTCAGAAAGACTTGCGAAGTTTGTTGATCTGAATTCGAATCCGAAGCCAGGACTCTAGGATTGATCGGAAAGTGAGACGTCATCCTCGTGGTGATGGAGATGGGTTTGTTGTTGTTAGTTCTCAATGCCGGGTTGAATCCAGAGTGTGTCGGGTTATTGATTAAAAAAAATCAATCGAGATTTCTGTGGTTTTTTCCCTCCCAGAATTAAGCTTTCGTTGGATCCTCGCACTTCATTCATTTGCTGCTCCACCCCAAAGCAAAGTCGAATTTTCATTAACTTACCTTCAGTTGAAACTGGGAGACAAAACGCATTCAAAACGAACTGAGGAACACGAAGTTATGAGATTGAGTTAATCTGAAAGCAGCAAAGTCGGTTTACATTTATTTTAAGATTCCAAATTATTTCATTTTCACTTTCATTCAAATTTTCTCCAGAAAGTCTTCCCGGCCATTCTTAGTAACTTTCTTGTTCGCTGTTTAAGGCCAAGTCTCATCAACGAAATTAGTTGGATTAACAGGACAACACTACGCAGGAAGGAAGGGAGGGATTAAACTTAATGCGAAGGAAGTGAATAAAAACGGAAGGCAAAAGGGAGTGAGTGGTTTCGAACTGTGATTGACTTCCTTTAAGAAATCATCCGAGGGAGGATTCTCAAATTCTCCTCTCATCCTGATCAAAGGGAGTGTTTTAATGAGGAGCGGTTTCGACCCGATTCTAAAGTGGTCTCGTGACGCAGCAAGATCCCACAAAAGGGGCCGCTGAAACACGCAACCTTCTTACGTTTCAAGCGACCCCGGAAGTGTTCTGGTGTGACGAATATTGCAACCCTCCCTCCTCCCACGTCCACGCATTCAAAGATCCTTCATCCCGCTCTCTTTCCGTCTACGATAGGGTCGTCTTAAGTATTCCGTATGCATTTCCCGAAATAATAGAGCCGAAGTTTTTTTTTCTTCTTTCGTCAGAGGGGACTCCTCAGCAAAAACCATCGAACGACCTCATTCGGTGAAGTTGTTTTTTTATTAATTTCAGGTATCAGCAGAGGAGAAATTCGTATTAGGGAAAGACAAACGAAATGATGTCAGCCAACAAGCACGTGAGTGAAATATCGAAGAAGCGAATTCCTTCACCTAAGCAATGACGGGGAAACTGAGAAGTTATTTCTTCACGGAAGGAAGGTTAAAGGTCATATTAAGCGTTTTCTAATCCGAAACAAATTTATTGCCCGTTACTGTAATTACAAACATCGTAATTAATTAATTAATTACAAACATCGACTGATCAACAAAGTGCTTTATGGAAGGTGATATGAGGCGCTTCTACACGTTAACGACGTCATTTATGAGACGATGTCGAAGCCCACAGCGTCTGTGATGAGATCGGTGATTGGACAACCAGAAAAGAAACCGCATTCTGCTCAATTAACTGATTATTCCCAACAACCTCCGAAAGTGCAATTACGCACTAAATCATGGCTCGCAAGTCGCTTCCTTTCAAATTAATTACAGCGTTTCATGCCTACCTGGTCAGTCCTTCATTCCTAGGTTGCCATGCCAACGTGTAACACACATGATGTGAAATTTCAGTTTCGTGCCTTCCCCCGAGTGCGAATGGAGGTCAAACCACCCCCGATGTAGTGCGGTCAAAATCATAATGCTGTGCAACTGAGGTTGCCATTAGAAAAGCAGAAAAGTAGAAAATGATCGCCCTTCCCATCATGCATAGTATTATACATGTCCGCAAGGAGATGTGCTTCGCATTATGGGATACTAAGGCAAGTGATGTGAAGTCATTAGCCTCCTTATACAAATTGCCTGGTCGTGAAGTGAATTCACGTGCAGACTTTATTTTGTTCTAAATTGGGTAAAGGATGAAACCAAGAATATAATTTCTTGGCATCTGTAATATATATATATATATATATATATAATTAATTTTTTAACTTGCGGATATTGTATATTAGGGTTACCAAGTAATTTTATAAGCTTGGTTATTTAAGTCCTAATCGCAAGTACGCAAACAAATATATATATATATATATTCATTTTTCTAAATTAACTGACTTAAAACCCGAGAATTATAACAAAATGAGATTTATTTGAAAACGCAACATGTTTCGTCGAGATTGACTTCATCAGGCGTTAAGAACATAGAAAGATATTACAAGACAATGAAATAAACATTGAGTTACTCTAAAGCTATACAATTATAAAGTTATGATATTCGACTGTGAATTACAGTTATTATGAACTTGAGCTATGTGTAGGTTTGAAGTTGTTGTCCAATTTACTTCATGTTGGCGGCTTTCGTTGTTCGTGTGTTTATTGAAAACAGGACATGGCCCGACAGAGCAGTTGCTCCGGTTCTCTTATAAGCAATGTCTCTCTGGTGCTCCTCGAGAAGTAGTAGGATAGATTTCTCCGTTTGCCCATAGCAAGGCTTTCTGCACTAACATGTGACCTTGTATAGAGTGCCAAGGCAAGAAGTCTGGAGGTATCTGAGGGAGAAGAAGGTGCCGGGGAAATATGTCAGGTTGGTGCGGGAAATGTACAGGAATGTGAAGACAAGTGTTTGGGACAGACAGAAAGTTTTCAAGTAACAGTTGGCTTGCATCAAGGGTCAGCATTAAGTCTGTTTCTGTTTAATATTGTGATGGAGGTGGTAACAGAGGAGGTGAGAGAAGATGCGCCTTGGACGATGTTGTATGCAGATGACATCTTGTGTGTAGATTCAAGAGAAGAAGCGGGAACTAAACTAGAAAGATGGAGAAAAGTACTGGAAGAGAGAGGTATGAGACTGAGCAGAAGTAAGACAGAGTATATGTGTTGCACAGTGGGCGGCGGCCAGGAGACAGATCTGGAGCTGGAAGGAAATGTCATCAGGAAGGTGAGAAACTTTAGATACTTAGGTTCAACAGTGGAAGAAGATGGAGGAGCTGAGAAGGAAGAGGGATGCAGGAGACAAGCGGGTTGGAGGAACTGGAGGGAGATGGCTGGAGTGTTATGCGATAAGAGGGTGCCGATCAATCTGAAAGGCAAAATCTATAGGACAGTAGTGAGGCCAGCTATGACATATGCTATAGAAACTGTGGACCTGAAGAAAAATAACATCATCAGGATGGAAGTAGCAGAGATGAGAATGCTTAGGTAGATGTGCGGTGTGACCAGAAAGGGTCGTCTGAGAAATGACTATGTCAGGGGAACAGTGAAAGTTACGAATTTAGGAGCAAAAATACAGGAGGCAAGGTTGAGATGGTTTGGTCATGTGATGAGGAGGGAGGACGAATATGTGGGAAGAAGGGTCATGCAGATGGATGTGCAAGAAAGGCGGAAGCGTGGCCGGCCAAAGAAGAGATGGAGGGAGCTGGTAGAAGAGGACTTGAAGATGAAGAACTTGGATGTGGTGACAGCCCATGAGAGGAAGGTGTGGAGGAGACTCATTACAAACAGTGACCCCACTTAAATGGGAGAAGCTGCAGAAGAAGGAGAAGAAGAAGAATGAACTTGAGCTATAGTCCGTGTTAAAGTTCTATTGTTGTACACTTGTGCGTGTGTGGAACCATGGGATCTCCAGTATCTGATAGTAGAGCTGAACAAGTTAGGCAAATTATAGCTGAGAATATTGTTCATATGAAGCGGGTCCAAGGTGATTTCTTTTGACTCCACAATGCGGCGTTCCACCTCATCATGGCAAATGTGTAGGTTTGAAATTATTGTCCAATATACTTCATGTTGGCGGCTTTCGTTGTTCGTGTTTATTGAAAACAGGACATGGCCCGACAGAGCAGTTGCTCTGGTTCTCTTATAAGTAAAGTCTCTCTGGTGCTCTTCGAGACGTAGTAGGTTAGATTTTTCCGTTTGCCCATAGTAAGGCTTTCCGCACTCACATGTGACCTTGTATACACCTGGGAATTGTAGAAGGTTATAAGATTGTTTATAGTTGTTGAAACTTGATCTTATTTTTGGAAGAGTCGAGAAGCACGTTTGTATGTTAAACTTCTTTAGGATTCTACTCTGCTTTTTGGATAGTGTGCTTATATATGGCAAGACGATATGATCTTTGGAGGTCGTTCTCTGTCTCTACGTTGCTACGTTGACGGTGGGATAATTGTTTGTTGATACTTTTAAAGAGTATCCATTGCTTTTAAAGGTCCATTTAAGATGTTATAGTTCTTTTTTTAGTTCTTCTTCATCTGACAGTACAGATCTTGCACGATTCGCAAGAGTTGATATAATACCCAACTTTTGCGCTGGATGGTGATGTGAGGACGCATGCCAATATCTGTCCGTGTGTTGGCTTTCTAAATATAGAGACTTTTATTGATTCAGTCGTCTTGGTGAGTTTAACATCTAGGAAACAGATGGAACTATTTTCTTCAATCTCCATGGTCAATTTTATATCCTGATGGAGGTTGTTTAAGTGGTTGAGAATCCTGTGAAGATTCTCAATACCATGCTCCCATATGAGGAATATATCGTCCATATATCTAAACCAAATTCTTGGTTTTAAACTAAAAGAGGAGATTGCCTTTTGTTCAAAATCCTCGAAAAAAATGTTGGCTAATACAGGATAGAGTAGGCTTCCCATAGCTAATCCTTTGACTTGTTTATATAGTTTACCTTCGAATTCAAAATAGCCAGAGTTTACACAGTGAGATAGCAGAGAGAGAGAACATTTTATTTGAAATCTTGTTCTTTAAAATATGGAGAACGTCCTGTGGCGGAATGTTGGTAAAGAGTGCTACCACGTCAAAGCTCACCATGATGTCAGAAGATTTTGGTTTTAAGTCCTTTATTTTAGAGACAAAATCTGTTGAGTTTTTAATATAAGAAGAAGATTTTCCCGCATAAGCTTTTAATGATGACGCCAAATAATTTGATAACCTGTATGTGGGTGAGTCAATGCTGTCTACTATAGGTCTCAGTGGCTAGTTTTCTTTGTGTACCTTAGGGAGACCATAAAGCCTTGGAATGAGTGGGTGTAAAGAACAGATGGAAAGCCGTGTGTTTCGTGGGATTTCTGTGGTCTTTTGTAGGAGATTATTGGTGCTATTGTGTATTTCTCTTGTTGGATCCCTCTCAATTTCCTAATAACTATCTGACTCTAACAATGTTAAGATTTTTTCTCGGTAGTCTATTTTATCTAGAACTACAGTTGCATCCCCTTTATCAGCTTTTAAGATGACGATGTCCTTGTTAATCAGTAGATTTTTAATTGCACGTCTCTCACCAGGGGATATATTATCAGAAGGAGGTTTTGCGTTGTTGATTGCAAGAATTGCTTCTATGCGAAGTAAACCCGCGTCTGCGGTAGGAAGTAGCGAAGCTGATTTCTCCATCTTAGTTAAAAGTAGTTCTTTAGGAATGTATTTTGGTGCCAACACAAAATTTAGTCCTTTTTCGAGAATTTTCTCTTTATCGGGACTTAGCACGTAAGACGATTTGTTAATCACCAAACTTTTAAGTCTGCGATGACAATTATTTAGAGTAGACCTTTCATGTCTTGACTTGAGTAACTTGAACTTTCTGATTATCTTGTGTTTGTGTTTGATATCGTAATGCGCGGTGTGTACTTGATTCTTTAATGTAATTCCAAGAATCAAGGTCTAAGCAGGCTGCTAATTGGTTTTTTATGATGTTTTTTCTGTGAAAAGCAAAGATAGATTGCGTTTTGTATCGCAAATCCTCTCCGTTAAAAGATCTAGTTTAGCTTCAGTGTAAATTCGGTGCGCTCTTTCTGTAGTCATGATTTCTTTAAATTATAGGAACTTCGGAATAATTGAGGAAAACTTACATCTCTTCAAGAAGATAAGTCTGTTGATATTAATCCCAATGCTCCTGAGTGTCTTCTGATATGCTTTCATAAGTGCACAATTACCCTCGTCAGAAGGGAAATGATGACTACTACTATTAACTCGGAGTCGGGAATGTTGGTAAATGGACCTTTAAAAACAATGGCTACTCTTTGAAAAGTATTAACAACCAATTATCCCACCGTCAACTTAGCAACGTAGAGACACAGGACGACTCCAAAGGTCATATCGTCTTGCCATATATCAGCACACTATCCAAAAAGCTGAGTAGAAGCCTAAAGAAATTCAACATACAAACGTGCTTCTCGACTCTTCCAAAAATAAGATCACGTTTCAACAACTATAAACAATCTCATAACCTTCTACAATTCCCAGATGTATACAAGGTCACATGTGAATGCGGAAAGCCTTACTATGTGCAAACGGAGAAATCTATCCTACTACGTCTCGAGGAGCACCAGAGAGACTTTACTTATAAGAGAACCGAAGCAACTGCTCTGTCGGGCCATGTCCTGTTTTCAATAAACACGAACAACGAAAGCCGCGAACATGAAGTAAATTGGACAACAACTTCAAACCTACACATTTGCCACGATGAGGTAGAACGCCGCATTGTCGACTCAAAAGAAATCACCTTGGACCCTTTTCACATGAATAACAATCTTAGCTATAATTTGCCTGACTCTTTCAGCTCTGCTATCAGATACTGGAGATCGCGTGGTTCCACACACGCACAAGTGTACAACAATAGAACTTTAACACGGACTATAGCTCAAGTTCATAATAACTGTAATTTACAGTCGAATATTATAACTTGTATAGCTTTAGAGTGTCTCAATGTTTGTTTCAGTGACTTTTAATATCTTTCTATGTTCTTAACGTATATATATATATATATATATGGGAATAAATTTTTAACTTGGGTATATTGTATATTAGGATAACCAAGCAATTTTATATGCTTGGTTATTTTAGCTCCTAATCCCAAGTATGCAAACAATTAAGTTTGCGCCTGAAACAAAGTTCAAGTCTAAAGATGGTACAACACCAGGGCAACTCATTGTAAAGGTGGCTAAAGCTTTGATCACTATTCTTAGTATTTTCCCATAATGTAAAGCACATCTCACTAGAAGATGTATATACTGCAATGCATTATGGGTGGGGTCACTACCCAGACCGGTTTCGACCTTTTTTGAGGTCTCCTCAGTGAGTAGCTAGACCCTAAATACCAAGGTTTTAGTAATACAAAGCCTTATCAACTTTACCTATATAAGTTGCAACAAGGTGTATTAAGTTTTAATAAAAATCTCTGGAGGAGATATTTCCCCCCCCCCCCACCCCCCCCCCCCCCCACCCCCCCCCCCCCCCACCCCCCCCCCCCCCCACCCCCCCCCCCCCCCACCCCCCCCCCCCCCCACCCCCCCCCCCCCCCACCCCCCCCCCCCCCCACCCCCCCCCCCCCCCACCCCCCCCCCCCCCCACCCCCCCCCCCCCCCACCCCCCCCCCCCCCCACCCCCCCCCCCCCCCACCCCCCCCCCCCCCCACCCCCCCCCCCCCCCACCCCCCCCCCCCCCCACCCCCCCCCCCCCCCACCCCCCCCCCCCCCCACCCCCCCCCCCCCCCACCCCCCCCCCCCCCCACCCCCCCCCCCCCCCACCCCCCCCCCCCCCCACCCCCCCCCCCCCCCACCCCCCCCCCCCCCCACCCCCCCCCCCCCCCACCCCCCCCCCCCCCCACCCCCCCCCCCCCCCACCCCCCCCCCCCCCCACCCCCCCCCCCCCCCACCCCCCCCCCCCCCCACCCCCCCCCCCCCCCACCCCCCAATTTCTGATAAATTTTCTTCAAGTCACAACGAGAATTTAATGCAGTTTGCTAACCAAATGACGCGTTTCAGTTGATTTTCCAGGACACTCATCACTGCAGAATCAGTGAAGAAAATCCGCTTCTACACCATCCTACCAAAAGTCAGGGATACTCCTCCTATTGTAGGAAAAATTGATACCGCTGGGCTGATTTCGTGGTGATTGACGATTGGAGAAGACGGGAGGAGCACGCACTCTAGACGTTTGGTGGGATTGTGCGCATAGGCGTAACATGACCACTTTTGACTTTATCGATTACCAAATATAGTTCGTCATTACATTTACATGAGATGGTTGATATTTATCACGAACTGTCTCCCTGAACAATAAATATTAGCTGCGTAATGACTTTAAATACGGCATTTCTTATTCAATCTGTCTATTATTTCCTTTGCATTTTTGTGTATGGTTATGTGAGTCTGATTTTAATGTGAATGTATAAAATGAACGGGCTTTGTCGTAATGAAAGCCGAATACAGAATTGTGAGTAATGGTGTGGGATTGAAAAATTCTAGAGCCTCCGCAGTTCAGTCGTGATAGACGAAGCCCTTCGGTCGGAAAGAACCGGGTTCGATTCCCCCTCTATGAAGTGAGGAACCGTTATCTGGTCTCTTTCAACTAAAGGTGAGTTAGCCGGTCACATACGGAGATCGATGGTCTTTTCACTCGGAAAATCGGGTTTTTCGTCCCTCACAACACGAAAACCTGCCCTCTGAACACACACACACATCTACCGACATAAGACACTCCTGGAATAAGGATTAACCAACCTATTCCTTAGCATTTTGGTTTCGATTGCCTAAACGGTGCAATGTGGGTCTCCGCGTGAGCGTAAATCGACAACAACGTTTGAAAATTCATCACATTTTAAGAATGGCAGGGCTTGACGAGTCTTCAGTTGGAATTAAAATTGGTGAAAGAAATATTTATAATTTGAGGTATGCAGATGATATCACCTTGCTAGCAGAATGCAAAGATTTGGAGGAACGTATTATTAAAGTTAAAGAAGAAAATGCTAAATATGGTCTTAAACTTAACCCCCAAAAGACAAAAATTATGGCAACATGTGAATTTAATGATTTTGAAGTAGATGGGGAGAAAATGGAAGTAGCTAACAATTTTGTGCTCCTCGGATCCCGAATTGATAAAGATGGTTATTGTACTGAAGAAGTTTGAAGAAGATTATTACTCGGAAAGAAAGCAATGACAAATTTAAGCAAGATCTTTAAAGATAAAGATATTAGCCTCGCAACAAAAATCAGAATCGTGAAAGCAATGGCATTCCCTGTGGTGGTGCTGTATGGATGTGAAAGTTGGACCCTGAGAAAGAGTGAAAGAAGGAAGATTGATGCATTTGAATTATCGGTTTGCAGACGTTTACTAAGAATACAATGGACTGCAAAGATAAGGAGAAAAAGTCAGATAAAAGATGAAGGTGATAGAGAGAATAAAGTCAGAGTGTTCCCTAAAAAGCTATGATCATCGAGCAAACATTTTCATACTTTGGACATATTATATAAGTAAATAACAGCCTGTTGAAGATGTTGATGCTTGCTAAAGTTGATGGAAGTAGGAGAAGTGTAAGACCAAGAATTAGATGGGTGGATGAAATTAAAGATGCAGTTGGAATGTGCCTGAAAATTCTGAAAGATGTGGCGAGGGACAGATCTGAATGGAGAATGTATGTTCATGGAATCACCAGGAGTTGAAAACGACTCGATGGAACATAACAACGATATGCGATGGTTATAATATTCTCTATAATAAGTTGCATTTGCTTTGTGACCATTTTATGGTTGGGTTAAAGTGTTTGAGTACATCTCGAGAAATTCTTCTGTACATGAAACTGTAAAGCAAATTAACAGAATGTCTTCATATTACCTTCTGTCACCGTAAAAGGCAGGCCAAATTTCCCTGAATTCAAAGCCTTTCAGGTGTTTTTTGCATCTTAGAGGACATTCCAACCCACATCTTTCCAACCATACGACTTCGTCGAAATCCTCTGAGTTACGCAGGTTTAGAGATATTTAAACCATTTATTACATAAAACGAGGTTTAATTTCATTATTTGAATGTAGGCAACTTGTAGTACTACGAATGCAAGACGCTACTAGTAAAACTGCTATACGTTCGACTCAAATAGCGGCTAACATTACTACAAACAACGATACGACTGTTTCGATTTAGGATCACAAGATGACGACAGTTTTCTTCCATACAGTACTTCAAGACGATGGCATAAATTCTGAAGTCAGTATGCAAATAAATAGAGACGAAAACTTATTGAGAGTTTTTAATGAGGACGTTTAGCGCAAAGAGTGCTGCCGACATATTAGCAGATGTCTGCAAACGGAACCCAATTTATTTAATGTTTCTCCTTTCTTAAATGTTTTTACTCACCATAATCGCTCAGGAAGTATAACGGAAGATGAAATGATCTCTTGCGGGTTATATTTTGGAACTCTGAACCAGGTTGCATTTGCTTCCACCAAGCAGTTCGTAAACATCAAGAAAACCCGATTCTTTCTTTTGCGAAAACGAACGCAGATGGCGTTTCCGCCAGCTGTTGGTCCCCATCAGAATAAAAAAAAAATTAAGAAAGAAAAAGGAAAGACACGCTAAGAATATTCAAAATGTGAACTGTAATTATCTGGAGCATTATTCTCCCTTCGTTACTGCAAGTGGAATTTGAACAACCCTCGTTTGTGTAGCTCAGTGGATGTGGCATTTGGACACCACCGCGCTAGGCCGCACGAAGGAAGTCTTGGTTTTGAGTCTAGTCGGCGACTAGAGGAAATTTTTCTAAGCCTTTTTTCGACCGGTTCCCGAGTTAGTCGATCTCTGGCACGGGCAAGCAGGTTTTTCCTCCCGGAAACTCGGGTTTTTCGTCCTGTAAACTCAAGAAAATCGACCGTAGAACCCACACTATTTCAGACATTAAATATAATGTGTTAGGGTTAGAGACCACGAGATGGCGGCACATTTGAGCCGTCTCTCTTCACTGCGTACCACTTAATTAGTGATAACCTTGGGCCATCTGTCTCCGATTGGTACCAGTGGAGATTGAACTGCCCACTCAGTCTCCAAAAGTTAGATAGGGCTAAATGGCCTCGCCTACTCCCGTATATACGGGAATAAAAAAAGGCGTTAGCTGATTCGTTTATTTTAAGGAGAAACGATGACCCTTCTGGGAAGAACATTTCTTTTCTATCGGATTCCTGATGAACGAATTCATCCACGAGGACTTCCTTCACACTTTGAAGTCTTCCCCGTAAGAGAGAGAGACTGAACGAGTCCAAATGCATTTCGTTCGCTCAATTGTGTTAGAAATCTCATTACACTACAAGTGACACGTGCAGTTTCCAGCTCTGTCGAGTCATCTATTAATCCTAACAACGCTATCAGGATCACTTTTGGCTGAGCGACATCCAGAGGGCGCTCTAATGAGGTGCCAGCTCGAACGTCATCACAAGTCACGGACAGAATCAACTACGAACTCAAAGCGAAGATTACGAACTCAAATAGCTTTTCGGTAATATTCATAATTTCATGGACGATGATAGTCCCGAATGCATTTTAGGGTTGGATTTATTCCGGTCTGATCGTAAACATCACACGGATGACATTCCTGGAAGCAAGACAGTATCATCGACGCTGGAAATATTTACTAAACAAAAGAGCTTAATTATTTACTAATCCTTAATGCAGGATTCTTTCAAGATATTGTATATACAATAATGGAATTTCATTGAAACTGAAAAATGTTGTTTGGAAGCGTTCCGTGTTTTATTTCTAGATCTTCGATCTTTGTGATCCGAAGTAGGTAAAAGATACATTTTTGAAAATGCCGAAAAATAAATATATAATTGATAAAACTCACCCACAGTGCAATATGTGCTCTACGTTTCCAAATAACCTTTGAGAGAAACATAAAGAAAAAAAAAATATTTAGGAAGAGAAGAAAAAAATGTAAAGAAAGAATTGGACTAAAAATGAATACGAAATTCCGGAGTATTTCAACGTTTAAAAATGCATTTGAAGAGAAAGCGAAAATATTCCAGAATGGATTGAAAGCAAAAACCGAAGTGTGTGAGGTGTGAGCCGTAAAAATCCAACCTTCCTGATTTAGGCTCACGCGCAGACCCACACTTCTCCTTTCAGGGATTTTTCCGAAAGTTGCCTCTTTGGGGGGTCGATAAACCCTTAGAGTTTCGGGGAGAAACGTCTTCGACCTGAATATGATAAGAAACCGTTGATTGCAAAGAAGTTCGTTAGTCGTACGTATGAGGGATTGCAAATCCTATTCGATCTGTTCGTTAGTAAACGAATGGTGAATTCGGAAACGACTTGAAATATTTAAAACTTTTCATTTTCCTTCAATCTTCTTACAGATCTTCATCACCGCGTTGATAGAATAGTGTGTGAATATTCACGCATTTAATTCTGTTCCGTCAGTCGCATTCTTAATTCCAATGACGACGATCTCTTTGAAATTAGAACCCCAACTAAGGAGGTCCCTCCAATGGCGTTACATCGAGTTCTTTTTCCGTTATTCTTCGTACTATTTCCGGTCTGTTGCAGTTAAGGTGAGTGTAGAGTTCGATCGTCAGCTTTGCACGATTAAAACATTTTCTCTCTTGCTGTGGAAAATGCATTTTTGCGATGTTTTCTTCGGGGCGCTTAAATTGGAGCCTAAGAGAGGCGAAAGAGACTCCACGAGACCTCTCCCGACTAAATCGTAACTCTCCGTCGCCTTGAAAGACCCTTCGAAAATGTACTTGTTGTGGGGGGTGTTTGATGCCAGTTAGTCGTCCTGAAATACTCGGTGAAGAGGGCGGACGACGTTTAGAAGTTTTGCACCGACGGGAGATTCTGCGAATTCTCGAAACACTGAGAGGCAGATGGGGTGGTTGGTCGCAGTGCTGGAAGAATTACATTAAGACAGTGGCGCACCCAAGGGGGAGGGGAGCAAGGGGCCCTGTCCACACAAAAGAAAGAGGAAAATAAACACTAGAAAATTCTCCGAAAATCTTTTCCTATTTAAAGTTCATTTAATTTTATTTATGTTGTGTCGTTTTCTATTTCTATACTACTCATGAATTAGTGGTCACGTAAGGTGGGGAACCCTCTGGTTCTCGGGAATCACGGCCGTTGTGAAAGTAATTAAATCTTGAATCTCATTAGAATTAAAAGTAATTCTTTTCCGTAATAAATAATCATTCAAATTTCATTCACACGACCTGCTCTATTCAGCGGTGAGCATTTTCTCTTCGTGAAAAGATACGGTGAGTTCACTTCCTCGCCAAGAAATCACCTCAAACCCGATTCACTGAACGGAGAAGAACCTGGTTCGCTTTGTCCATCTGTTCCTGTGAAGACGAAAAACATCTGATGGGATGGATTTTGATGATGAAATTTGGCACTCTTGACACTTTCGCAATTTCGCAGTACAATTCGAGCCACTTCATCTTTTTGTTTGCAGAAAGAAGGCTTCGAGTTAAACCCATTTTCCGTTCGACACATTTATAACGATGGCGTTTTTGTAATTCGCTTTAGTGAAGGGTTACTTGGCCTCTAACTGCTCTGAATCGGAAGGAAGAAGCACCCCACTAAGAATAAGGGGGTGCTTCTCCCCTTATTTTTTCTCCTTACGTTTTTTTTTATGCTTTTGCATGTGATTGGCAAACAAATTTTAACATTATTTTTTTTCCAACAACCTACACTCTTCTATGGCGGGTTAGGTGCAGTCCCTTACATGAAGAAGTGAAGGGCCAAGTTCTCTTGAGGGAGTCAAACATCCGATGGAGTTTAGGCTGACATTCATTTGGTGTCACGTTTTTACAAGTCTTCAACAATAAAGGGTTTGTGAAGGAGACAAAACGCATTACAAACACTTTAAATGATAGAAAGGACATTCTGTTATCCAACTGTTACATTCAAAGCTGTCCAAGCAAGAACCCCCAAGCAGATGCTTCACGGGAGAGTGAAGTGGAGACAGTTTCACTCCACCCTGCTTTATTGCCAATCCCTTTAAAGAAACGCGTTTTGGCTGGCAGGTGATTTGTTTTTCATCGCAGAATGTCCGGAGATCACCGCAGATGTTACACCACGCTTCTGCCAGTAAATATGACATTCTCACAGTCCTATGAAGATTTACGTAAGCAGCTTCCGTATTGTTCGACCTCCGTCTTGCCAAGACAGCTCCGAAAATAGAGTTCGAATGCCTCGCTTTGAAGTTTCTCGGACACGCGCTGAGCTAAACGGAGGAAAGGTGGCTTCGTGCTGGCTCAGAACAACCAACCCCGTCTGATTATCGTCGTGAACGGAGACACGCGTTTCTGTCGATCTCTTTCGTGTCGGTTTGTTGCAGAGTGCAAGTGACAACTCCTCAACTGGTATGACGCCGACTTTGTCGTAGTTTAGGGAGAGAGAATAATGCGAAGCGTTCTTGAAATAGACAAGAAAAACATCACGCAATAAGCTTAAGCAAGTCACGCATCAAGTCAGCGACTTGGCCTCAAGTGAATTGTCTTCACTTGGAAGAAGACTTCGTTCGAAAAAGGGAATTAAAAGAATCGTGCGATTGAACGAAGCCATCTGTGAAACAGGAGAAGCACCGCGGGGATTTCTGTCGGAATCTGCTGAGCAGTCAAAGATGATGTAGTAGAATTCAGGGGTCTCTGCTGAGTCCGCTGGTGTCATTTCGGAATAACGTTCGTTCTCTCACTGCATTAACTAACTCTTACTTCTCCTTCTTCTTCACTCTCTCTTTCTCTATCAGAGAAAGATAGTGTTGTTTATCCTTCTTCTCCCTCTTCCAGGTTCACAACAGAACAAGACCTCCCAAAGGGTCCTTTATTCAGAGGATTCTCCTCTTTTCGATTCCAATGTTTTCTCTCTTTCTTCACCTTCATCTTCTTCCTTGTGCGATCGCTCTTTTCCCCTTTCTTACCAAGAAAAGGTGCTTGGAGTTTTTTGTGATTGGAAATTCGTCTTCTTATTTCAGGGACGATTAATTGTGTCGTGGTTAATTGGCCCCAAACACTTTTCTATAAGAAGTGAAAGATAATCCTGTTAACCACCCTCTCCTGCGCGGAGGATTCCCTGAAACGATGCGATATTTCTTCGGAACTTTAAGAAAGATCTGCACTTACATTAAGCGAAGAAATTAGGCGAGTTGGGCCTAATTTAAGTTTTGATCGTAAACCCACATATTACAACTAAAAACTGCTTTAATGATGTCATCGCTGCTTATGAATATTGAGTGGATCCTAAAAACAATCAAATATTCTGCACTTCTCACGATGCGTTTAAAATATTCTGCAGCTCGCTCTTCATATTAACGCTTTTAAACATTTATGGTCACTTTCAAACCAAGTATCTAATTGCGCGTGGATTTTAGAATTTCTGTATAATAATTAGTTCGATTGGTTCACCAACCGTCTGCTGCTGAGCTCGTAGAAGAGTACGCAGCGTTCTCATTCCTCATCCAACAGATAGTTGGGTTCAAATTCTACCGTTTGTTGATGTTTGTGATTGTCATTATGTGGGAGATGAGTTTCATCACCCGATGGGAGCCCTCCCATCTCTCTTATTAGTGACCTGAAGAAGTTTGAGAAAAGTTCAAGGCGAGTCTTTCTAGCGGAGATGATCCACATCGAATAGCGCAAAAATAACGAAGCTCTTACAGCCCAGAGTAAATTCGCTGACGCCTTTTAAACAAAGTACACATAAATTATTGACCCAAATAAAGGTCTGGAAATTAGGGAGAAGGGAACCTCTGCTGGGTTGTTGGATTCAACGCTACTGATAAGTTCAAGATCTCAGAGGAGAGAGTGTGGTGGACAACTGCTGACAGCTTGTGATCCTAAACCCTAATTGGCACGTTATTTACTAAAAGAATGCGAGTTCAAAGATCGATTTTCCTCAGTTGCAGAAATAAAAACTCAATTTTGAAGGTGAAAATAAAATCTATTTGTTGGATCAAAGGCTGACTACGGGATTAAATCAGGGACTTCATTCCTGGAATAAAGACTTATGGCGATATTTATAGAATTATTATAGCGATAATAATTTTAAAAAGAAAGTTTTTCTCTGATTCTAATTCATAACTCGGAAATGTTCTGAGAAAAAACCTACACGAAGATGTTCCTGCAGTCAGCGAATAAAATCGAACCGATTACGAACTTTCGTTGGACAATTCGGGGCAAATGCGATATAACTGAAGCACATAATAATAAAATGTTATGTAGGAATAATAATAATAAATGAACTTTAAAAGCGGAATATTTATTGGTGCTCAATAATAAAGGAGTTCGCAAATAATATCACAGAACGAATCACATTATTGAAAAATGTGATTGAAAATTGAAAATATTTTCTAACCGTTTTCTGCTCAGTCTAGTAATGGCCGACGCTTCACAAAATTAGGGATCAGCCATTGGAAGATGAAAAAAAAACAAATAAATGATACCCACACAATGTAGGTGGCTTTCCGAGGTTATTCAAAGAAGAATTTAAAAACTTTTAATGTGATGACGAGAGTTATGGCTTAACAACTATTTGTCCTGTGTTTAACCGGAAGATCGCTCCAAAGAACTCGAGTAGAATCGGAACTTTCGGAGCGATGCGATCAATCTCGGAGGAGTCTGTTTTATTAAATGGAGGGGGTTACTTAGATCAGGCGACTTTACAAGCAGGAGGTTGCACTGTCGCAACTAAAATTCATGATGGCGAATGTGGGGGTGTATTGGAATGCTTCTCGTGCTATGGAACAGGCGAAATGGTTTTTATGGAATTATCTACTACCATGGCAAAAGAATGTCTTTCTGTCGCACGGAATGTCTCCCCGCCAAAGTCTGCTTCGGCGTGGTTGGCCGTGGTCACAGTTGAACTCCATGGGTGCCACTGGGCCAATGCGTCTTGCAGGGCAGTGTATGCTCAATGCCTTTCGCATTCTGTTTGGCCAGCTAATGTAAGTGGATATCCTTGCAATTTCTCTTTGTCCAAGTATAAACCGAAATCCGCATCCAGAATAAGGGCAGTGACGTAAACTAAAATAAACCCTTCTCTCATTCTTAAAAATATTGCACTAAGATACGTAATAATAGCAGTCTTGTTCTAAGCTAACTGCAAAGTGATCATGTTAATAGCACACACACACACACACACACACACACACACACACACACACACACACACACACACACACACACACACACACACACACACACACACACACACACACACACACACACACACACACACACACACACACACACACACACACACACACACACACACACACAGAGTGATGTCGCGTTTGCACTCATTGCAATTGTCGAACATGACGTTCTCTTTCTTATACTGGTTGTTGACGTTAATTCTTTCAGCATCAGTTTAAATTTGAAACATCCTCAATTAAACAAACTCTCCCGTTACTCGAATCGTCATCAAACTCTCATATGTGCTCCCCACCGGTGTACGAAACCACGGCAATAATCTCACGTAATCTGTTAGTTTTCGGGTCTTAAATATGGGTTTGTGCTACAGTAATCGCTCTTCAGAAACAACACAAACTGCACCAGTCAGTCAACCCTCATCATCTTCCTCTGGCTGATTCCCTCATGCACTTCTTTCACCACCTGTTCTGCCTCCGAAATGTATTCCGATCCGCGTTGAAATGATCCCACAGAATTAATAAGAACTTCTGCCACCCCCAGGCATTCTTTCTCTTCTTATCCAGAATGGAATCATCGTGTCCTTTGTGCTGAGAGCGATGCCTTAGCAACAACAAATGCAGACATCTCAGGGCTGGTCCGGAATGCAACCATTCGCGGTCATTCCGTATATAACAAAATTTGACTGTTGTGCTCTTTGAATCAATACGCTTATAAAGTCAGTGGAAAATGCAATAGCACAGCGATCAACTCCAGAATAACTTCATGCTCAACAAGCTGTAATTGAGCTGGATATAACACCGGAGCTGCCATTCGCTTGATTATTAGCGCCCAATAATACGAATAATAATAAGAAACAAAAAGACACAAGTGAATTGAATTGATATAGGAAATGTAGAACAATTCACATATTTTGGAAGTAAAATGATTTGAAGTGTAAAAAAACAAATAAATATCAGGATTGAAAAGGGAAGAACAAATCTGAAGGCCATGGATATCATCTGGAAAAGTAAAGTGATCAGTCTGCAAACAAACTAAGAGTACTGGAAACACGCATCTTCAGCGGTGTACTGTATGGATGTGAAACGTGGGTGATAAATAAGGAATCCAGAAAAAGAATTTTGACATTTGAAAGAACTTGTTACAGGAAGATTCTAAGACTAGGATGGGTACAGAAAATCACCAATGAAGAGCTGTATCAGAAGATACAACCAAAAGAGAATCTAATGCAGAAAATTATGCAACGGAAGCTGGAATTAGTTGGACACATCTGCAGAATGGATGAGGACCGGAAGGTAAAGACATTCATGTTTGCTATTATGTATGGTGTAAACAGGAGAGGTAGAACATACAGAGAATGGATAGACAACATAAAGGACTGGCGTGGAAAGAGTTTGCAGAAACTGCGATACTGTAAACTGGATAAAGAAAGGTGGAAGAAGATAGTGAAGGAGCATCGGACACCAACGGGCAGTGAGCCCGTGGCTCGTGATGATGAATACGAATGACGTTGAAATCGAGACGCTGTAATTTTTGGTAAAAGTCAAAATTTCGAAAATGTTCGTTCGCCGAATTTAAGAATACAAAATCAGCTAGCTACTGTATTAGGAAATAGAGACAAAAATGGTTAGAGAAATATAAATCTAATGGACAATAGCAGACTTCGAGGAATATTATGCGGATATAAAATAAATCGAAAAAGAACAACAACAAGAAAGCGATGGGATGAGACCGGAACAGATATGGTGGTCTAAAATCCACGAGAGGAAGAAGATTCAACCAGCGAAAATGGCCCCATTTTATTATGCAGAATGCATTGAATCTCTTGTCGATGAAATGTGCTCATTTGAGAGAATGTTTTAAGAGCAGAAGCAAAACTTATTCCCAGAAATCCATCGTTCAATAATTAGTGGTCGGAATTACTGATGTTTTCTTTAAGGCTGGGACGTCAGGGTGTGGAGTCTGTTAATTGTGGGTGTGTTCTTTTTACCTCTTTTGCGACATTAAAAGCCGCAGTCTCCCTCCAAAAATGCATGTTTTACTGCACGTTCTTCTAGTTAAGTTTCTGCAATATCAATATAAGTCGGTTCTACCCAAAACAAAAAAATCAGTCTCAACCTTCAGGTCAGACAGTTTAAAATAAACGAAAATATTTCACGTGAAAACAATAATGTTATTATTTATTATAGTTTGAATTTTTTTAATCGCCCAAACACACCTTTCAACAATTCAAATAAAATTCAATACTGTTTGAATTAGGATGGAAGGACTAAGAATTCTTATTCCTATTTATCTATCCATTTTTCTTTCTGGATTTCTCGCTCCAGAGACAAAACATGGAACTTTTCCAGGCCTCCGATGACCAAGGCAATTGCTTAACAGCGGGAGATGAAATTAGTCTCTAGGTGGGAGCTAAACTACTCTCCAACCAGGCTGACCAAAGACGTCTATCTGTTATTTCGCGTGCAGGATTTCGTATCACATCCCCCCCTTCACCTGAAGTCACCTCGAGATCTCCACCAGAGGATCTCCTAATAGCTTGTAAACCTTCCAACCCGTCCAGCCTAAGAATTCTGTTTCTTCCTTTCAACCTGGCGAACCGAAAATCTCTTTCATATGATGAATGAAGTTCGCTTCTTCGATCCCTCCGTTCCAGGCCTTCACAAGTTCTTTTCTCAAATGTTGTTTTTGCATTTTCTGTGGATGTTTTCAGGACAATCGTCTCATAACATGGCTATGGTCCTACAGAGGAAAGTGTTTCTCTCTCTCTCTCTCTCTCTCTCTCTCTCTCTCTCTCTCTCTCTCTCTCTCTCTCAGAATCTAAAACAGGAGCAACAACTGCTATTCATTATTCATACACACCCGGATTTGAACCTATCAAGACCACATCCAATTCCTTGAGGTGAGAGGAAGGCGCATTCCAAAGATGTTCTTTGGAATTCGCCTTCCTCTCACCTCTTCCTCAAGGACAGATTGAATCTCTTCCATAAGCACTTTCTGCATACACATATCAGCTAGAGATTTACAATTTCGGTTTTAGGATCGACGTAAAAAAAAGTAAGATTCCCCAAAAGTATTTTCATAAGGATTTGGGATTGAGATGTTGCCATAATAAAGAGCTCACAATAACCATTACGTGTTTCCCCGATGACCTCCGCCACCAGTGATATCGGAGAGTGTGGTTGTTACTTCGAGCATTTCCTCTCTTCCGAAGGTCTCTAAATCGCGGGCTCGTGACCTTAACACACCTTCGAGTACATTCGCTGGGTCGATGTTTGAATGGGGGTGAAGGCGACTTGCACCAGCGCATTAAAATCCTTTCTTTGTGTGGATTGCGAGGGACGCATCAGTGGGGGAAGAGAACAACAAAAGACACACTGGAGAAACTCGCTAAGGAGGAGGCGAAAGCTTGCGCATAAACAATGCGAGACATTCTCTGCAGAATAGATGACGTCGGACATTTTCTTTATGCTTCCTCTCTTAATCTGTCTCTCCTCTTTTTTTTTTTTTTTTGACCAGCAAGAAAAGCTGAGTGTGAAAGTTTTTCTTGCATTTTGTTGCGAGAAAACAGAAGTCGAGGAAGATCGTCATCGCGGAACAAAAGCGACCAAAACACCTTTTAAAAAGTGTCGTCAGTAAACGCTTGAGTAGCGTCGCAACAGCAGCAATTCCTTCAGAAAAATGGAAGCAAATTTCTCGGAGGATGATGAAAAGAGGGGTTAAGATATCTGATTAAAGCGGGGATACATCTTTGTAGGCGCGAGAAAATAAAAAACAAACACACTAAAGACATAGTGATAAAAGGAAACTTTCTTACCAAATATGAAGTCAGTCGAGGATGTTTCTTTTGTCCGATTTCACTTTCGGCTGATTTTTGTGAATGTCCAATCATCATTCAAACCAGCAAACGATCTCGAAAAAATAACCGTTTAGAGGAGGAACACATAACTGGATCGCCTGTAGGAAGTGATGCAGGAAAGAAAAGGCGATTCGCTTCTCATCCCCGCAGTTTTTTAATTTTAGTTTGCAAAAGCCGACAATCGAGTGGAATGCGAATGAAAGCCTAACAGGAATCCGACACTAGAAATAAAAATCACTTTAATAGTGCAGTCTAAATTGAAAAGAGGGCGCTGTGAATTTTAAGTATTTCATTTTTGGGCGTTTGTAAATGTTAAAGGAAAATTCGTTTCAATTTTAATTTTAACTTGAATAACCAACTGATGAAACAGTTGAAGGAGAAACTGCCTTTCGGAGACTACACAGGCACTTGAAGGTGATGGGTTTGTTACAGGAAGGGTTGGAAGTGTTGACCAGTAAGAAGGGCATCTAATCGTTTCTGGATATCTGCGAATTGTCGAATGTAAGATTTCGCACATACGATTGTGCGAAATGAGATTCGTTTTCAATCGGTAAGACAGGATTGTATTTCGCTATCAACTAACTTCGGAGGAATCTCATGGTCTTACTTCTCTGAAGATGGCATCACCGGAGACAGTATAGGGCACGGGTTAAGAAAATCGTGGAGATTGGAATATTTGAGCAGCACAATGTTTGTCAAGTGACACAAAAGAAACACCGTAAATGAACTGTCTTCAGTGTCTGCGAAGAGGATTCGAGGTCAGTGAGAAGTCCTTCTGGACAAGAAGGTGGCCGATAGCAAGGCGGCGGAGGAAGTATTCTGGCATTGGCAGGGAAACCAGAAGAAGAAAAACCTCCTGGATGCCTACCGAGCGACCAAGACATTCACATTTTAACAGTGTGAAAACCACCCAATAACAAAATCAGAACAGATCGAAGCTCTTTGCTTTGGAAATATCCAAACTGCCCTCACGAGTTTCTCCGAATCTTTTCATGGTTTGCTGCGAGGTGGAGAAAGTTGTCCAAGAGACCAGCTGGGAATCAAGAGAGGAATCGATGTTTGTGATTCCTCGTTAAATATACACGTTTTATGTTAATGATCATTCCATTGTTTTTCGAGTATTGAGAAAGGGGGGAAGAGGACGAAAGTTTGATGCTGACTTTTATCTCTCTTTGCGGGATGTGCTGAACAAAGGAATTCCTTCCACGATGTTGAGTAGACATAAAATAGCTATGAACGATTATTAATTCTGGATCAAAAATGCTGACCATAGCTTATATGTTGTACCTAAAACACAAAACAATCTATTGGTATCCATCTATTAAGTTTCTTCGTATGTTCTTACTCAAGTTCCATTGATGATTCCACTTCCAGTTTCTCTGATGAAATATCAGAGGGAACAGGCACGATCAGCTCTTCGTAGAGTGGGTGGTGATTTGTCTTGAATACAAGAAAGGAAGGAAAAAGATGATGACAGTAAGTCAGTTTTATCTCGAATAAAATCGTGAATTGGATGACGTTATCATCCAAATATATCCGAGAGATTGTAGCGCGAACTTGAAATTGTATTGAATGGTTTTCACAAGGATCAGAAAGATGAAAGCCACTTCGATGGGAGAAAACAGATTTGAACAGCACATAAACATCGCTATAATTTATTCGATAAGTGCAATATGGAAACACGTTGATGATCCGCATTTCGAAGATGGGTTTGAAAGGATACATTTTAACAAAAGCACTTTCGACATTCGAATGAAAGCAAGAAGAAATATTTGTCTGTGGTCCTCAAACCGAAATAAACCTACCGGAGATCAAAAACATTACGACAGATTTCTTTTCCAATGTCTATTGTCAGAGGATCGCCATATGGTCTGCGACCACACCCTTAGAGACTGCGCGCGGCCTAGAGAATGCCGTTATTGTCTTCCAGCACGCTTACAGATGTTCCAGACGTCTCGAACATTGATAATTCTTTTATCATCCCCACGATCATCGTAAGGAGACTACACGCAGCCGTTAATTGTACAGTTAGCCCAACCTGAAATCTGCTCAATCAGGTCGTGTGGGAGGTACGGTGAATATCAGCACTGTTTAGAAGGTGCCCGAATGGTTACCATGGTAACCTCACCCATTTGTGATGAGTCCTCTCCGATTTCCGTTTGACATAATGGAACCAGGGAGGTCGTAATGTGCACATGATGTCGAGGTTGAAGCACCCAAACACCGCGAGATTTTATTGATTAGCGTGCTAAGAACATTGCGAAATAAATGTCGGAGTAATCAACGGGTTTCCAGAAAGAACGACAGAGGCGATTCCACAAAATAGATGCAGTGACCGGTGGCCATCCTTCCGTTATGCGGAATGTGGAGAGCAGTCGCTTGATGGAAAAAGTAATTCTTAGTAATCATTTAGGGAATGCTGTTGCTCACTTTCAAGTATTTTGTGTACTTCGTTTTGCAATTTTTCATAATAAGTTATGAGCGTCTAACAAAAATGACTAATCTGGAGGTTCCCATTCCCCCGTATGCACCTATGGGGGCACAGTTAGGTGGTTACACTTGGTGGTAGGCAGGGTACATTTTTATGTAAATTGGACCCTTCCCGGAAGTATTCTTCCTCATTGTGGTAGTTTAGACCAGGAAGTGCTGAGCGGGATTTCACTGAGCGAAACCTTTTTTAAAGGGGTGAGCAGTCTACTGTGGATCAGTGAGGTCTCACCGAAGTGCAAGCGTTTCATTGAGAAAAGTTACTTTTTGTCCATTTTGAGTTGCAGCAGAGACGTGCACACTAACTAAGAGAGACGTAAAGAGAATGCAAGCGAAGGAAAGGAAAATTTTAAGGAAAACGTTTATAAAACTAGGAAAGTCAGAATAAGAAATGTGGACATTTGGAAAATTTAGGACTGAAAAGTGTTGAAGAAAAGAATTTGAAATCTCGCTTGAAGTGGTTTGGACGTCAAATGAGAATGAATTGAGAAAAAATTCAAAGACGAATGGAGAAAACGGAATTTGAAGCGAAGAGACCAACAGGAAGACTCGCGGAAAAGGTCAACAGACCTCACAAGAGGAGGAGCTACAAAGAATAAACCCAAACCGGTGCAGTGTTTATGAAGGAATCCTCGCTTGGCCCGAGACTGTCCTCCTCCGCTTATTGGAAGCCTACAGTGGCTTCAAACACTTCCCTCTTTGGCCTCTACAACACAATGTTGTTGTTTCATGAAAACGAATAAAAAGTACTCAAAAATTACAAAAAGTAATAAAAATAGAAAAACTCCCACCCACGGGATTGATTGATTTTTAGGTTCAGCAAAAGCTTTCGTTGGTGAAAACGATCCTTGATGTCGTCGTGTTGTCATCCTCCTTCAGAATCACATTCTACAAGAAAGAAATCGAAAATAAAAATAAAAACGATTAATCCAAAGTGTGCAAATTTCGGATTAACAGATTGTATTCGAGTCCACTTCTTTAACTGCATCTCTATCTCAGTGTTCGTCCACATGCGTTATTAAACGTTTCTTGCCAAACCATTGGCTTCAATGCTGCTGTCCCTTTCTACGATTTTAATAATTCTACTAATTAAGTGCATACGAGGCCGCAGTTTTCCAAGATGAACGGATTAATTGGGTGTTGCCGTAAGTAGATACGCCTAACTGTTTCTGCTCGGTAGCAGAACAGACCGTTATCTGAAACTTCCGCGTTCAATTTCCATCATATTCAGCGGAGTATGTGCGCAGTGCCACATTCTCCGCTGAATATGTGCGTCGGGTCGCATGAATGGCAGGTCCCATTGAAATAGTGTTTGCTGGGGATGATGCAGGATTTTCCAATGAATCGATTTCGTTCGGCTGTAGAGTTTCCTTACATTGGAGTTTCTCCCATGCACTGTTGGTTTTTATCAAAACACAGACAGCGGACCTTCTGCGTCCTGAGGGCTGACCCTCTTCCGTTATGCTATCACGTATGGCCTCTTGCAAAGCAGATTCCACAATGTTTATCTGCTTAGCCTGATTCCCGTATTCCAAGTTTGTGAGTGATTCTGAAAAGTGCCAGGTGAGGCAGGCTTGGATAAAGATATATCACCCACGACCCTGCAGCCTATCCAGCCTCACGGAGGAGAGAAAATCTCTCTCTGAGTGATGGGGTTCCTTACCATCGTGTTGTGGAAGATTAGTTCCATGAGGATTACAGGAAGGGATGTTGTCCTTCACTGTGTGCTGGAGGTTCAGCTTCTTCCATCTTCGAAGAGCATCTTTGTGGAAATTTGTTAGACTCACTGGCACGTGCGCTTTTGTCATTCTTAAGATTGTGGAGAAAGAGAGAGATAGGCCTCTAGTGGCAGAACTGAAAATATATTCGGTGTTACGTTTGTGTGCCATATCCGGTTGTAGAGTTCAGGGACCAATAACGAGAGACTTGATCTAACAAAGCACCTCTGTTCCGATACATTTTCGATCTAACTGCCCGAATGTGCGATGAATTCATTTTGTAAAACCTCAAACTAGGAAGTAATTCGTTTCTTACCAAAAAGATTAAACTGCATTTTTTTTTCATTCATGGACTAGGAAAGCCCATGAATAAAGAATTATTATCAGAATTATGTAAAGCTCACTTTTGTATAATTTGTTGTACATACGACAATAAAATATGGTAAATCGGAGCTTGCAAACAAGCAAAAAACACTCGTGTGTGTACAAACTCGTCTATTTTATTCAGTAGATAAACAGAAAGTGTAAACAGTGAAACTGCGGTAGCTAATAGGGTACCGTGCTTGTAAATTAAAATAATGTGTTGCACGAGACATCGGAGGTAAGTGGATTAGCAAATGATTACATCCAACGGGCGTAATTAATATCTCAGGAAGCGATTAAACTTATTCTTCCCTGCTCGTTGTAAAACTCCTTTAGGCACTGTTCACTGGCCAAAATCCTCAGAAAGGAATTTTAGAAACCACCAATGGGAAGTGTGGGCAGGGCTGTTCAGTGGATCTTTCAGGGGTTTCGGCGATCTAAAGAGAGAGAATCCATTTTAATAAATAAAGAAAATATTGCGAGGTTGCAAATATTTCGATGCGAAGATTCAAGCAGATTATCACTTAAAATAATCAGATAATAAGTAATTAATAATTAAATAAATGTCGTTGATTAGTATTTATTATGATAATCTCGGAATTATTAACAAAAACTACTACTATTACTATTATTATTATTATTATCAGCAAAACCGCTACAATCACTCAGCTTGAAACAATACGATACCTTGGAATTTACTTCGATGCAGATATGAACTGGAAAAGCCACATAAACCATCTACACAACAAACTCCGAACAATAAGTGGCAAACTCTACAGGTTAAAAGACATAGTTCCCATACGTCTAAAAACACTAATATACAAAACACTATGCAAAATATACTAAGATACGCTATAACAACGTATGCTTTCGGTGCACCCTACAAATTAAATAGATTAATGTCGCTACAGTACAAAATGACAAAACTGATCTTTTGGGAACAAAGAGAAAATCACGACCTTATAAGCATTGCAATGGCATAACACAAAATACTGACAGCAAAACATTTATGTCACTATGCCGCTTTGCTAAAACATTATTTCGATGCCAACTACAGGACAGTCAGAAATACATACCGTATAACAAGACCTCAGACTACTAATTATATCACATGTAAATACAATAATCACTACGGAAAGACGACGTGAAACTTCTAGATCCCAGACATGATAAACAAACTACCTTTTGAATACAAAAATCTTACAAACTACAATAGCCTGAAAAGAGCTCTAAGGACATACTATGGACAACAAACACGCACCCAAAATACCATACAAACTTAATGAAACACAATATATTCGCTCAGGCTTACAGTTCATCGACGCATCAATACATAACAAGTAATTGCGTGTGGGGGTGTGGGTGGGTGGGTGGATGCGTTGGGTGTGCGTGCGTGCGTGCGAATTTCTCAATCATAGTTTCGTAGCTTTCCAACACAGCAAAAAAACCCAGTAAATAATAACCAACTGGTGTCATCCTCAGATAAACTTACATATAAGCTTCGAGGATGAAAGCAGAGAAATTAGTTCTCACCCTAGATGTATCACATGTAACCAAGTGCATGTAATGTACGTATCACATGTAAACCAAAGTATTTAATGTATGCATTATATGTAAACAAATGTATGTAAAGTAAGTATCATATATAAACAAATGTATGTAATATATCATATGTAAAGAAATGTAAGTAATTTATGTAATAACTGTAACAAAAGTATGCAATATAGAGTGATTATATCCATTGATATTGCATATATAGAGTGTAAAATTGCAAAGAAACATCTGTAATAATCATCATTATGAATATTATAATAATATACGTTGTAAACAGTAATTGTTATTATTATTATTTAAAAAAAGTTTATGTACGAGAAAATATTTGTTATGCATAATTGTGTTCCTATAATGTATGTAATTTATCTGAAAAATAATAAAATGTTAAAGAAAATAATTATACGGAAATTCTGAAAGACATGAAATTCAGATCAATCTCCATGAACGTTTTTGTTTATGAAGACTTCTCCGGCATTCACATTCGAGTGGTCCTGTTTTCTGCAGACACTAAGGCTTTCTATACAGTGAGAGAGCGAGAGAGATGCGGGCGCGCTGTGAGATTTCTAATTTTGAAGTTCGTTGCGAGTCGACTTAACTCGAGCGCCATCTCCTGGTACGATCAGAAACTAGGTGGTCGATGCGCTGTTGCGTGATCCTACAAGAAAGCACGTATCCCCGAGAGTGCTGACCATTATCGTGGTCCATCGGAACGTCTCTTCCGTACTTGGGGTCATCGATCAAATCGATAACCTTTTCCTCTCTTGGTTATAGCATTTTTTCTAGACGGAATTCTCCCGTGAATGTCTGTGTTGTGACACGTGAAACATCGCAGACATTCCGGAAACGTGCGACACCCTCAATGGAAAGAACGAAAGTCCAATCTCCGTGCAGACTGAACACCCGACAGAACAAAGATGTCCAAGTCTTAAGAAGTTGAACATTTGGTTGCGCTGCATCTCTCTCTCTCTCTCTCTCTCTCTCTCTCTCTCTCTCTCTCTCTCACACACACACACACACACACACACACACACTGACCGATGCAAAGCGAAGTATGGCGAGAGATCCGCTAAACAATAAACAAATGAAAAACGAATTATTGTTAAGACGTATTAAGAAATCCCAATGTAACAGAGTTCAATTTTTTTAATAAAAATGAAATTGTTCAGTGTGTGTGTGTAATCTAAAAGAAAGAAACAGGAATAGAAAAGAAATATGTCAAAGGCTTCCACCGCACAGTATTATGGGAAATGACTGACATTTTATGGACACACGTGTTAATGGTGACGTCAAAGCAACAACAACAAAAACAGGGTTGTAACGGCGATGCAGAGAGAATATTCAAGAGAAGCTGCCAAAATGTCAATTAAACAGGGAATTTCTCTTAATACGAATTGTCCTTAAAAAAAAGAATTCACAGCACACTGGCTTAAACTGTGTTTTTTTTCTTTCTGTCTTTTTTTTTCAGTATTCCACAAAACAAAAAATAAAATAAAGTAAATAAGCTAACGCGTTTTTATTCCCCTATAGGGAGTAGACGAGGCCTTTTAACCCTGTCTAGCTTTTGGAGACTGAGTGGGCAGTTCAATCTCCACTGGTAGCCAATCAGAGATAGCTTGGCAATGACTTTAACTAATAATAGGAGCCACCCATGAAGAGACTGGCAAGCAAGTGCTGCCATCTCTTGAAACCTACTACGAACAGAATATGTCACTGTCTGAATTAACGTGGGTTCTACAGTTGGTTTTCTTGAGTTTCCACAGGAAAATAATCTGAATTTACAGAAACTCTTCTCCACAAAATTAACACAACCATTGTTTATTTTTTTTTTTTTTGAATATTTTATTTTTAGCAGTGTCCCTGAAAGACAGTATTTGATGTAAAAGATATTCCTGGAGTGCACATTCCGAGTCCAAATGGGAATTGAGCTCCCACTCACGCTGCCCTACAAATTACTGCTGCCGATTAGAAACGCTTGATGCGACTACATCACCACGACCACAGGCAAAAACATCTTCAACTGCTGCGATAAGAAAGCTCGTTTCAAATGGAATCTTCGCAAAGAATGCGAGTAGTTTCTGTTCCGTTAAAAAGCCATAAACCACCGCACAGCTCATCGTAACTGGTGCCATGAACACCTGACTTCCAGTCTGAAAAATGGGTTACGAGTTTGATCTCTGATGAATCCTGTTTTAAAGAGCAAATTTCAGACATCATTTGATCTTGAGAGAAAAAGATATTAAAGCTGTATCGTCTGCGTATTGGAATATCTTACCTTTGAGAGGTTGCTGATTAATATCGTGCCAGTAAATGTTGAATAAAGATGGGGAGATTACAGCTCCCTGTGGTACTCCACAGATTATTGGTAGCTCTCTGCTTCGGTTTGACCCGATACGTGTGATATGCTTTCTATTTTGGAGGTAGTTTGTAAACCATCTGTGCAGAGGCCCGTCTATTCCAACACGCCTCAGCTTTTCTAACAAGGTTTGATGTGTGAGTGTATCGAATGCTTTAGTTAGATCAATAAAGACTACCATGGCTATTTTGTTTTTGTCTAAGGCGGTATTAATTACGTCTGTAAAGTCTTCCAAGAGAGATGTTGTTCCCTTATTTTTCTGAAAACCATATTGTGTTTTGGGGATAATATGAAAGATTTCAGTGTATGCTGTGTGTTTCTTCAGTATGATCCGCTCCATAATTTAATTGACAATTGGTAATGTTGTTAAGGGTCTGTAATTGATTACTAATAATAACAGTAATTTTATTTTATTGTTCTTTCAAATATTTACATATGTACAATGATCATCTATTCAGTATATTATTTTACAAGGTTCAGCACTTTGTGCTACATATAATGAGATTTAAATAGTAATGCTGATAACAGATTTTTCTTTAAAATATTAAATAACAATCATAATAATAATTTACAATTATATTGTTCAGAGTTACATAAGTTATAATATTACATGTTGTGGTCTACTATTTTTTTTTCCAAGTTTGAAAAGGTGTGATTATACAACAGTATTTACGCATATGCAGTCTAAATATTATATTTCCTAATTCTCACAAACATACAGTGTAAACTCATGATTTACATTTAAAGGAATTTTTTTTATTACATTTCATACATTTGTTACAGTTATTTTATACATTGCACACATTTTTTTTGCTGTGTTCGAAAAAAAATTTTTTTTTTTACATTTAAAAGAATTTTTTTAATTTATTTATTATTATTTTTTTATTAAATTGCATACATTTATTACAGTTATTATATACATTACATACATTTGTTTACATATAATACATACATTACATACATTGGTTTTCATATGATATGTACATTACATGCATTTGGTTACATATGATACATGTTGGATGAGAACTAATCGCTTTGCTTTCATCCTCGAAGCTTATTTGTTAAGCTTATCTAAGGATGACACCAGTTGATTATTATTTGTTGGTTTTTTTTTTCTTTTTTTTGCTGTGTTGGGAAAGTACGAAATCTGTGATTGAGAAATTCGCGCGCGCACACACACACACACACACACACACACACACACATACGCATGCACAATAACTTGGAATGCATTGATGCGTCGCTGAACTGGAAGCCTGAGCGAATATATTGTGTTTCATTAAGTTTGTGTGGTATTTTGAGTGCGTGTTTCTTGTTCGTAGTATGTCCTTAGAGCTCTTTTCAGGCTATTGTAGTTTGTAAGGTTTCTTTATTCAAAAGATAATTTGTTTATCATGTCTGGGATGCAGAGGTTTCGCGTATCCTTTCCGTAGTGATTATTGTATTTATATGTGATATAATTAGTAGTCTGAGGTCTTGTTATACGGTATGTATTTCTGACTGTCCTGTAGTTGGCATCGAAATAATGTTTTAGCAAGGCTGCATAGTGACATAAATGTTTTGCTGTCAGAATTTGGTATTATGACATTGCAATGTATAGAAGGTCGTTATTTTCTCTTGGTTCCCAAAAGATCAGTTTTGTCATTTTGTACTGTAGCGACATTAATCTATTAAATTTGTAAGGTGCGCAGAAAGCATACGTTGTTATAGCGTATCTCAGTATATTTTGGCATAGTACTTTGTATATTAGTGTTTTTAGGCGTATGGGAACTATGTCTTTTAATCTGTAGAGTTTGCCACTTATTGTTCGGAGTTTGTTGTGTAGATGGTTTATGTGGCTTTTCCAGCTCATATCTGCATCGAAGTAAATTCCAAGGTATCGTATTGTTTCAACCTGAGTGATTGTAGTGGTTTTGCTGTTCTGTGTGTTTTTTGTGTTGGAAAGTGGATGTTGGATGGTTATATATTTGTTATCAACTGGTCGAGTCAGTGGATTTCTGAATATCATTAATTTTGTCTATTATGAGTTTAGGTGTATGGAATTTTTCGTGAGCCAGTCTATGATCAGATTGATGTCATGTTGCATATTTATTTGGGCTATGCTTGCGTTACTATGGATGGCTATTATTGCTGTATCATCTGCGTATTGGAATATCTTACCTTTGAGTGGTAGCTGATTAATATTGTGCGTGTAAATGTTGAATAGAGTTGTGGAGAGTACAGCTCCCTGTGGTATTCCACAGGTTACTGGTAGCTCTTTGCTTCGGTTTGACCTGATACGTGTGATATGCTTTCAATTTTGAAGATATTTTGTAAACCACCTGTGAAGAGGCCGGTCTATTCCAATATGTCTCAGCTTTTCTAACAAGGTTTAATGTGTAAGTGTATCGAATGCTTTAGTTTGATCAATAAATACTACCAAGGCAAATTTCTTTTTGTCAAAGGCGGTATTAATTACGTCTGTAAGGTCTCCTAAGAGAGATGTTGTTCCCTTATTTTTCTGAGAACCATATTGTGTTTTGGGGATAATATGAAAGATCTCAGTGTATGCTGTGAGTTTCTTCAGTATGATCCGTTCCATAATTTGATTGATAATTGGTAATGTTGCTATGGGTCTGTAATTGCTGATTAAATTTCTTTTTCATTGTTTATATATGGGTGTGATTATGGCGGTCTTTAGCATACTTGGTATCTGTCCTGTTTTAAATATTTTATTTCTTAGTTTTAGTAAGATAGGACTTAAACTAGTTGCATGTTGCTTTATATCTTTAGGTCTGATACCACTAATTCCTGGGCCTTTGTTTGGTTTGATTTGATTTATTGCAGAGAGAAGTTCTGCTTCTTTTATGGTTTGAAACCGTAATGCCTGTTTTGATTATGGTCCAAGTGGAGGATCTCGTTTTGTGATTGGGGAAAATATTTCTGTGCAGTTCTTGGATGGAGTCTGCAAAGTATTGGTTAAAGTCATTTGCTAGTTGTTGGATAGGTTTTACGTCTTTCATGAAGCTGTGTTTTATGGTTTCGGAGGCGGTGGTGTTGGGAACACAATCTAGCATCTCATTGATCAGATGCCAGGTTTGTTTCATGTTGTTTTGTGCAGAGATTATTTTGTCTTTGTAGTAGCTTCTTTTTGCTTTTCTGATTTGTGTTGCAAGGCGATTCCTTGTTATCTTATATTCAGTTTTTAAAGCTGTGTTATTTGGATATCGCTTTAATTCTTTCAATAAAGCGTCCTTTCTGTGTATTTCTCGGATTACGTTTTGTGTTATCCAAGGATTGTGTGTTGATTTTGAACGAATTCGGATTTGTTTTGTAGCATTATTATATATTTCCTCCAGTGTGAGTTTAAAGTTGTTGTATAAGATATCTGCTGAATATGATGCCAGGTGTTCCCAGTTTGTTTTTCGTATTTCGTGGTAGACTATTTCTTCGTCTATTATTGTTTTCTCTCGCTTTTCTTCTGTGGGACATCGCATGGGTATTGTCTTAGTGTGCAGATTTAGAACGGTGAAGTAATGGTCTGCTACTTTTCACTTTATGACTGATGCAGTGTAACTGTTTGGTGGTGCTCGGACATTTATATGATCTAGGCAGGATAGTATATGATAGCAGTGATAGTATTTTCGAATATTACTTCTCTAGTACATGATGTTATTGTTAGTATTACGTTATACATGGAGAGAGTGACTAGGTATTGTACAGTGTTGTTATGGTTTTCGTCTGCAATATTTATGTTTATGTCGCCAATTACCATTAGGTGTTCGGTTGAGCATATTTCTTGGCTTGAAAGCCAACAATTGAGTTCGTGCAAGAATTTTATCATGTTTAGGTTTGGTGGCCTGTAAATAGCATTTGGTATTATGGGATGCTTTCTATTGGTGGAATTAGTGATTTAGAGGAAAAGGGTTTCAGCACGCTGAAACTGATAAACCGTTTCTTTTGCTATTAATTTTTGGTTGATAAATATTAATATTCCACCCCTCTTTTTGTTTGGCGGCATGATCTGTGTTGTTGGAAGCCTGGAATTTGGAAAGCAGTCGCTTCGTCATTACTTATGGATACTTCTGTAAGAATCAATATATCAATATTACCGGCGTAATTCCTCAGATAAGCCTGTAACAATAACCAATGTTTCCGGATGCCTCTGATGTTAATATGCAAGATTGAGAGACCTCTCGCTTGTACTGTGTTTTGTTTCCATGCATCAAGCGATTCGAAAGTACAATTACTGATGTATTCTGGTGTAATTACATCTATCTGATGGTTCACATTCAATTTTATTGTGTTGAGATCTTCTTATTGATCTAAGTTGCTTTTGTTTCACTCTGGCAGCTTGTCTATATCTTCCGAGCTTTTTATTTGTATAGACTTTGAAGTCTGTGACTTTCTCAAGAATATTTTGCGGTCTTTGTTCCTTCTGCTTTTTCTTTTCTTTCTTGGTATATCAGATTCTGATTGAAAGGTGTTAAATACTCAGATAGAAAGAATTGGCGTATCGTCTTGCGATGCATTTAAATCCTTGACTACTGGTTTTTACTGTCTGCTGGCTTTTATGAGATTGTCTCTTGTAGCCTTGCTTGTCCCACGAACTATGACTGGTGCGGGTCGTAGCGAGCCTTGTTTTTTGTTCTTCCTGGGAAACCGATTTATGGTTTGAATATCATTATGTTGTAGAGGGATGTCAATTGCATGACCTAACTTTAAAATTACGTCTCTGAGATTTTCTGTGGATTCGGTTTCTGGAAGACCGTTTATGACAAGGTCTTCTTTATGTTGTTGATGGTTTAAAACTTCGTATTGTTGTTTCAGGGAATTAAATTCTTGACGGAGTTCCGATGTGTCTGTTATCAATTTCTGCTGCCTGTCAGTTAATGCGTTAATGCTGGTTTTAATGTCTTTTACCGTTTGTAAGACTTCTTCGACTTTTGAATTATTAAATTTAACAAACTCTTCATATTCGCCAATTTGTTTTGTTATTTCTTTATTCTGTTTATCAAATAGTTCTTCGACAAGATCTACCAAGCTGGCTTTTATATTTTCTAAACCTTTTTCTAGTAATAAATTTACAGAACTCAAATTATAAGACTCACCGGTATTTTGTTGTCTGTTCAGTTCATCGTCTGATTCTGCCTCCGGGGTAATCAGTTGCGCCGTGGGTGGCGGCGTTTCTTTGTTCTCTCTACAGTTTAGGCACTTCCATTCTTCTCGTTTGGCATTGGATTTGCGTTGCCAGGTTGTTTCTGAAAGTCCGGGACATGTAAAGTGAAGATTCCTATGGCATTTCCTGCAGGTTATATGACATCCGTCGGATGGTAATTCCTTCAGGCACTTGATGCACTTCATGACTCACATTTCTTCCTTTGGACAGCTGCAAAGATGGCGACGTCCTTTGTTCTATTCTCGTTAGCAACTGCGGTGTACGCTTCAATTTTTAGCACACTCAGATTTTGGATTCCACTTGGCCGATTTACATGAATTATATGTCATTGTCTTCAGCGTGACAAGTAGAGTTACCTTAGGACAGTTTTAAATTAAAAACAGGAGTTAGCACCAATTAAAACTATAAAAACGGGACCAGCGATACAACCATGCAACCGTTCTTATACCTACACAGCGCCCACTTAATAATAATAATAATAATAATAATAATAATAATAATCATAATAATATTTTTTTTTTGAAACATTTTATTATGTCTCAGTATAAGTTACATACAATAATAATATTTACAGTATTTACAATAAGGATTATACAGAATTTTTTTTTTATGTCTCAGATGAATTGTATGCATAGATGCTGTAATATATATATATAATATTTATAATGCATTACAAGTGTGTATAACAGATACTTGCAAGTTAGTAATTTTCTTCCTCGAAGCTTAGCCGAGCTTATCTGAGGAAGATAATAGATGACAGAGGGTGGTGGTTTCATGGTTGTGTTCCTATAGTGGTCACAAGCCAGGTGTTGATTTTACTGTTTGTTGGTACGTGCTTGAAAGACTTTGACTGCTATTACAGTTTAACTTTTTTTTCTTTTTTTTTTTGTGCAAATAGCATTGGATTTAGACATGGTGTGTTTGTTTCTTTGTGTTCTTGTAGTGATAGTTTTTGAGAGGGAAGGTTGTCATCATAGGTTTGTGTGTGTGTGTATGTGTGGTGGGGGAGAGAGAAACAGGAATTGCTCTAATTTTCATTCTCGCTATAATATTTATATAGCGCCTGTTTCAGCTCTCTGTATGTTCCTAGGTTTCTGTTGTCGAACGGCAGTTTGTTTATCATGTCAGGTATGTAGAAGTTTCGGGTGGCTTTGCCGTGCTGATTGTTGTACTTAGATGTTATGTAGTTTGTTGACTGTGGTCTTGTTATTTGATATGTTGTTCTGGTTACTCTACATGTTGGGCTGTAGTAGTCTTTTAACATGAGTCTGTAGTGGCATAAGTGTTTAACCTTAAATATTTTGTGTTTTGTCCGTGCTTCCTGCATAAGAGTGGGTTGTTCCCAGAATATCAGTATTATCATTTTATCTTGCAACCATTGTAGCCTGTTAAGTCTGTAATCTGCGCAGAATGCGTATGATGTGATTGCATATCTTAAAATGTTTTCACATAATGCTTTATAGATTAGTATTTTTATGTGGGTTGGGGAAATGTCTTTTAATCTGTATAGTTTGCTTGCTATTACCATAAGCTTGGTATGTAGGTAGTTTGTATGGCTATTCCAACTTTGATCAGCATCGAAGCGAAGTCCAAGGTAGCGTGTTGTTTTCACCTGTGCGATGGTTGTGATTTTAGGTTCTGCACTTTGTGTATAGGAGGATGAATGTTCGATAGTGAGATATTTAGTTTCTATGGGCAGGGTTTGGGGGTTTTTGAATATAATTAGCTTTGTTTTTCCAGGGTATATATATATATATATGCCGTTTTCGGTTAACCAGTTAGTGATTTGATTGATTTGTTGCAGATTTGTGTAAGCGATATTTGCATTGTTGTGAATGGATACTATGGTAGTGTCGTCTGCATACTGGAAGATTTTACTTTTTAGGGGGAATTGGCTTATGTCGTGTGTGTATATGTTAAATAGAATGGGAGATAGGACAGCTCCTTGTGGTACTCCACAGGTTACATGTACCTCTTTGCTGTGTGCTGATCCTATACGTGTGATGTGATTTCTGTTTTTCGTGTAAGCTTTAAACCACTGGAGTAGACGACCTCCAATTCCGATATGGGTAAGTTTCGTTAACAAGGTTTTGTGTGTTAGTGTGTCAAATGCTTTTGTTAGGTCAATGAATACCACTAATGTTATTCTGTTTTTATCCAATGCAGCGTTTATTAGATCTGTGAAATCTTCCAGGAGTGTTGCTGTTCCTTTATTTTTTTGAATCCCATATTGTGTTTCGGGTATAATTTGAAATTTTTCAACGTATGTGGAGAGATTCTGATGTACAATGCACTTCATGATTTGGTTGATTACAGGCAGCGTGGCGATAGGTCTGTAATTACTTATTATGTTTCTTTTTCCCTGTTTGTGTATGGTTGTGATTAGTGTAGTCTTCAGTGTTTCAGGTATGTGTCCCGTTTCGAACATTTTATTTAACATTTTTTGTGTAAATGGAAGTAGGTCGGTGGAGTGTTTCTTGATGTCTTTTGGTCTGATTCCGTCTATCCCCGGTCCATTGTTAGGATTAATTTGTTGAATTGCCAGTGATAGTTCTTCTTTTGTTACTGTGGGGACCCACATCGACTGGGTTGCTCGTGGACCTAGTGGAGAATGTTCGTTTGTGTGAGGGAAGGTTGTTTCTTGTAGCTTTTGGACAGAGTTCACGAAGTGCTGATTAAAGTTGTTTGCCAACTGTTTGAGGGATTTGGGGTCGCAGGCAACGCTGTGTTTTATTGTTTCTGTGGCAATGGTTCTGTGTATATTGTCCAGCATTTCATTTATAAGGTGCCAGGTTTCCTTTATGTCATTCTGTGCTGTTGTTAATTTGTTGCTGTAATAGTTTCTTTTTGCCGTTCGAATCTGGGTTGTTAGGAGATTCCGTTTTCTTTTGTATTCAGCTTTTAAAGCGATATTTTTCGGCGATTTCTTAAGTTGTTTCCATAGGGCATCTTTTCTTTGTATGTCTGTTAGTATGTTGTCTGTTATCCATGGATTTTGATTCGTTTGGGGGCGTATTTTTATTTTTGTTAATGCTTTGTTATATATTTTGTTAAATGCAAGTTTAGGATTATTATATACAGCTTCAGCAGAGTCTAAAGATGCTATCTGCATCTTTAGAAAACTAAAACTAAAGAAAGCATTTTCTCTCCAATCCCACACCCATCTGCTTCATTGGTGTCTGCATACAGTCTATCTAACAAATTAATTTCCCCCCATTTTGCACACCAACCCTACTCAGCAGCACCTTTTTCTAAACTCTTAAAAACCAAATCGATTTAAGTGCAAACCATTTCTCTTCTCCAGGTCTTTTCAGCATCAAACTCACTCCACACATCCATGAAGTGCACTTCATTCCTCACACAATCTACGAATTGAGTCATTTGCCCACCCCTGGCAACAGACTCACTATCTTCAAACCCTCACTCTTCTCTTTAGCTTCAGTCAGTAACTGTTTCAAGTCCTCATGAAATAGTTTTGGGATCATTTCTGTTTGCCAAAACAATCCACTCTTTCACTTTACCTCTCTGCTCACTAATAGAATCGCAAACCTGCTTAATCTTTGCACCTGCAAAACATAATCTCGTCATTCTCTCACAAGACCCTTCTCTTATAATAGCAATGCCAAACAAAATTCTAATTTAACTTATATACTATCTTTCTTTCATGAGTATTTTTCTTTCTTTTCATTGCTGCCTATTTTTTCTTTCTTTTCTCACCAGCACCACGCGCCAGACGTTTATTCATTCTCTCAATCTTAAGCGTCGTCCTCTTAAACACGATACGTAAGCAAGATCACTCTCTCTCTCTCTCTCTCTCTCTCTCTCTCTCTCTCTCTCTCCAACTCCACTGTAGCTCATAAAGAAAGCACTTTTCATAAATGTTAGCAGCAGACCATTCGTTGTTAAAATGAAGTTCGCTGCAAAAAACGACATCGCATTAAGGAGAGAGAGAGAGAGAGAACAAATAACTGTGAGAACAAACAGGTGAATAGTTCGGATTGCGTGTTCTTATAGTTTTGAAAGATCGATTTCATGGATTCAAGTCTGCACAGAATATCCCGATGTCAATCCTTATGTGAAAAGATTAAAACAACAAGCCTACTTGAAGAAAAAAAATGGCAATTCCATGTAAGACTCTGAGTGTGAATTCAATCCGGTTTCGCCCTTTGATTATTCTTCGTTTTTATGCTTTCCACAAACTGAAAGTGTAGTGGGAAGACGAGCTCGGATCAGATTACTCTGTCCGTCTGTCTGTCTGTTATATGTGCAATCGGCGGGTTGGCTCTGGTTTGGTTACTTTGAGGGAATTTCGGAACTTCAGCAAGGCAAAGGATTCTCACTGTTACTTAATCGGAAAGCTTTAATCCGGTTTGAGACTGAAGGAATTCTCCGCTTCTTTATTAAACTGCGCTCGTCGCTAAAATTTAGGAAACGATTGCGCATCCAGTCGCTTACGTCAAACTAAAGTGAGAACGTACTGAGAGAGACAGAGTGAGAAAGAGGGGGAGAGCGACAGGGGATCGTATGCCAGAGTGTCACTGTAATCACCTCCGTCGGAAGGACTGGCATCGTGCCAGATGTGCAGAGACCCGTGGGATTCTTCCGCTAATTTCTACTTTCCTTGACGTAACTACATCGTGTATCGTGCTTGAGGCTCCCTCCTCATTATCAGCAACTCCGGAAAATAAAACGCCAGCAACAACCGAAATACAAACGAAAACAAAAAAACTTTATGCTATTCGGAGCCTGCTAAGGTTTGTTATGGAACAGTTGAGGAGACAAATGGAGTCGTCTAATAGGACAGTAAGAATGAGGAAAGGTGATGCTGTTTATCTGGTGTGTTGTGTCATGATTTGGAATCAGTTGCCTGTTTGTTATCACTCTCTGTTGCAAATAACCTCTCGTTTCTAGATGGAGGTAAGGAAATTCCATCTGCTCTACTTGTTATTGCTGTGGCTAGGAATTGAGGAAGATGAAAGTAAGGCCTTCAGGCAAATGTACTGTGTCCACTTACTACTCTTAAGGATAAAAACCAGCGTTCCCTCCGAGGAACTGTATTTTTTTATCTTCCAACTTCAGTATAAGAATCGCTAACTCCCTTCAGAATAAAAACACCATTGTAAACATCGTTCGGGAGTGGATTAGAACCAACTCTTCTAGGATGTCTTAAAGATTGCAAACTGTAGGATCAAAGGAATGGACCAAACGCAATACAATTCCATGGATTTTATTTACAGCCAGTGGATCGGGTTGTAAAACAATCACGTGGTACACCAGCAGCGCAAATCTAATTACCATTCCGTATCAAAGTCCCTTTTAACTACGCGGCAAGAAGTCGAATGAAATGTTCCTGGACAACAAGATGTCCTCTGCACATGAAAGAGAGAAGAGAATAAACTCATAATTTCTCGTTTTGCGACGTTCCGCATGTGCCGTTGTCATTCGACAGTACCGAGTGTGTCAAACATAAGTTCGGAGGAGATTTAAATCGTATTAGTAATTGCTGAAGCCACATATCACAAGTGCATCAACAACGTGGTTGCAAAACAAAGGATGAATAATTGATTTCGTCTCTCTCTCTCTCTCTCTCCCTCTCTCATACTGATAGAAGAATCGACCATCTCCTAAAGATACAACAGAACTCTTGTACCAACTGAATTTGCCTCCTCTGATGTGTCTACACAAGAACATGAGAATAATCCTCAACAGCCTTCATACACACCATAACGTATGAAGGCTGCTGAACGTGTTCACAAGCCGTTATTTTTTGGTATCTCTGCAACAGCATGGAAGAGTTTTATCCAGCTGCTTCCTAAAAACAGAGGTAAAAGTAAAAAGAGAAATAAAGTAAGCCATCGAAATCACGTGCCATTTCCCTTACCTCAGTACTCCTGAAATCAGTGAAAAACATCACCTCATTCGTAGAGCTCCATCGATTAATTTGTAAACGACAATATACATTCTGACATTCTCATTCAAACTGCAAACCTCGTCGCTACACTTATCCACCTTTTTGATATTGGTCATGGAAATATTACGAGAACTTGGTATGGTGGTTCTAGATGTTTCCAATTCATTTGATAGCGTCTGGCTTTCTTTCTCTGGGAAAAGACCTTGCCTCCTTCCCCATAACCTTTCAAAACACTCCAATCACCAACCAAGGAGAGTTTTCTCTTCTTGGGCCAAATTTCTCATTTGGCCCATTCCAGTATGAACACGACAGGTCCGTAACCTCTTCAACCTCCTAAAAAAAGATTGCTTGTTGTTATAAACATGAATTCTCTTCTGCTCAGTTCTTAATACGTTATGAACCCCAAATCCACCCAACCTTAGAATATTGATCTCATTGACTGAGTCCCCCTCTCATCTCTTTCCCAAAGACGCTCTGTTTCTGCTGTTTGTCTTTCTACAGAACTTCCTGGAAGCTGCTCCACTGATACGCCCATTCCTTGACTTTCCTTATAACACTGGTTCTAATTACCACCCAAATGCACTTCACATCCTCTTCGTTCATTCCACATCTCTCCCTGTCCTTTATCTTCCCCTTAACGTTTTCGGCAACGATTACAACCTTCCCACTTTTCACTAAACTCATTCCTTTCTTCTCTCCAAGCACTCCATGCATTGTCCTTACTTGGTGTGCGCCTGGTCGGTCTTGAAAACTGTCGTGTGTTTCTGGAATTGGAAAAAAATCCGCAATGGACTTGCTCTCAGGTTGAACCGAGGATTCTGTTTAGTGTTGGCACGACTTCGGTTCGAATAACGTTTATAAGCAGACTAATAATCAGGGCTCTTCAAAGTGAAAATGACTTATTCCATCTCAAACGGATATGGAAGGGTTTAGCACCCCTCTTCCGAATTGTGGGTTGTTCATCCCCGAAAACACGACGTTTATTGTCTTAATTTCTTCAGTAGTGATGCGTAATAATCTCCAAATCTGCTAAAAGCGAGGAAATCATTAATCATCATCGTTTTCTACGAAATTGTTTCTCCTCGAAAGGAACCTCTAAACACTCATCTTCGCCCATCTATTTAATCCTGTTCTGTTCCATTAAATTTGGTCTATCCACGCCAACCTGTAGTGACTAAATAATCACGTGCATCGCGTGTCTGACTGCAATAATATTTGCAGACCTCCTTCCATTTGCTGAACAATAAACTCATTCAACGTTAAAGGGTCGGATCCCAGTGGGAAGCAGATCATCCCCGAGAGGACTGCACTTGAAACTCCTCCCATGTTTCCCCCGTTAATATTGAACGTGTTGCAAACAAATGTGGAAATTGCTGTTTCGATGGTTGGAACCTTTCAAAATAATAAGAACCTCGCATTAACTGGATTGACTCATAAATTAATAAAAGATTTGTTCTTCTGTTTTTCCACATCTGCCTTGTTAATTCTGCGTTAACATTTCTTTTCTTTTTTTCTTTCGCTGCAAATCCCAAGTAATTTTCAATTGTTCATCTTTAATCCGTCAACTCACTAAACATTTCGAAGTATTTCATTCTTTTCTGAAATCCTTATAGCGTGATCGCTATCTTGTTAGAGGGCGCTACAGTCGACTAAAAAGAGACAATCATACGAAGTTTGAAACTGTGAGTTTGAATTTGAATCGAGCTGCACTTGAAGATTTCTGTAAGGAAAGCGAGCGATCTTAGCTTAAATATCGCCAAAGAAATGAATCGTTGAAATGCATGAAAACTCTTTAATTTACAAAACTGACACCACACTCTTGGAATTGGATCGAAACGGTTTGTAAAATTATCAGAATTTGATTGATCGTTTCTTTATTTACTTTTCTGTGGATCATTACTGAAGTTGTTCTGTTCATTCAGTTGTTCTTACTTTTCTTCATCAAAAAAGGGAAAGAAATGATTCCGTTTGTGACGTAACAGAGTGCATTATCGTTGGGCGTAATGTTCTTTGGCGTTTCAAGTTCACATTCGCGGAAGGGAAGCCGCTTTCTAAAAAAAAATCTCCGTAATGTTGACGAAGTTCATTCGACGCAACTGATTTCCCAGAAATGTGCAGAAGGATCAGAAGCACCCTCGAACTTGTATGAAAAAAATAAATAATTTACGGTGATAATATAAGAGAAAAGCTTTTGTAGGTGGGAGAGAAATTAAAAATAAAATAAAATCAGAAATAAATTGGAGTTTATTCTGTTTATGAGATTCAGAATGAAAGAAAAGTCGACGATATCAATGTTATGGGAGAATAAAGTTGTAACGATTTTAAAAATCTTGTGTTATACTTTTCCATTAAGCACATTTCGGGAACTTAACTCACCTGATGTCGTAAGACAACACCGAAGTTAATTGTAAGATGTCCACGTAAGAAAAAAGTGAAGTCGTATTCACTTCATGCGCTGTTTAACATTTCATTTTCTTAATTTTTTCAATTTATACTTCAAGTGCCAGAGGTGCACCGTCTGATTGCATTAAATCCTGCACTTTTTGTTTATTGAGTCGCGAATACTTGAAGGGTGTGCGAAGGAAACGCCGCGCAGTTTACTCGCTAAATTCGGAATAAAAAGCATCTTCCTGAGAGGAGTGAAAGGTGTGTCGGCTGATTGTGGTTTAGTTTTCCAGTAAATAATAAAGACATTTGGGCTGCGCTCTGTCTTTTCCTTCTTGGTGGTAAATGATTTTCATCGACAGATGTGATAGCGTCGATATTCTTCACCGGACACTTGATTCGGCCTGTTTGAAACAAAATCCCCGTGTTATTTTATTAATGGGGTTAATGTCAAATTATGTCACTCTTGATGGATTGATGGCAGCAAATGCACGAGGGATTCAGATCGTTTCTTAGAAGAGATGATAAAAATGAAACGAACTGTTTTTAGAAAGAAATAAAATACCAGTCTTCTTTAAATTTATAGTCTTATTGCACATTTATCTATTTATAGTTTAAACTAACTGCATAGATTTTAACAAAATATGCCTTGTTGATTCTTACACGCAAAATGGGGTCGCCTCTTTCAACACACTGGAGCGATGAAAGGCGACCTGAAATCTACGCTGTAATAAAACGTTTCGTCTTTAAAAATAATTTAAAAAAACGTGGAAACGAATACGACTATGACGGGAGATTTGTTGTGTTTGTCTCCGTGTTCGTCAGCTGTTTTCTTGGTTTTAAATAAGATGTCTAGAATGGGCACACCATGACACTTTTGGATTTTTCTAAGGCTTTTGACAAAATAGAGCAGTAGATTGTTGCATAAATTGGAGAAAATGGCTTTGGGTTATACAATATTAGCATGGATTAAGAGGGTGGCTGACTGACAGATATCAAAAAGTGGTATACGGGGGATCTGAGGTAACAAGTGGTGTACCACAAGGATCAGTGCTTGTCCACTGTTATTCAATCTGTACATTAATGATATTGGGAAGGATTTAACAAGTGACATACAGCTATTTGCTTATGAAGCAAAGATAGGTAGGGTAGTCACGAATGCTGCTGAAATGCAGACTTTGCAGAATGATTTGAATAGGCTGGAATTGTGGGCATGGGAAAATGGGTGTCAGTTCAATGTGAGTAAATGTAGAGTCATTCACTTCGGCGTGATTACCTATCCAATGTCGTATTATATTGGTGGGATTAGACTAGAAGAAACTGATAAGGCTAGGGATCTTGGAGTGTTAATAGATAGGAAGCTGAAGTTTAGGGGCCATGTGGCAAAGATTGCAAATAACTCAAAAGATAGTAACCAGTAATCAGTGGTGTACCTCAGAGTTCAGTCCTTGGGCCATTATTGTTCAACCTATACATTAATGACTTCAAGCAGGGTCTATCATCAGATTTGCAATTGTTTGCTGATGATGCGAAGATAGGCAGGGCAATCAGGGATGCTACTGATATTCAGCAATTATAAAATGATTTGAATAGACTGGAAATCTGGGCAAACGAAAATGGCTATCAGTTTAATGTCAGTGAGTGTAAAGTTATGCACTTTGGCGTGATTAGAGATCCAGCGGCATATTATATTATGCGGAGTTATGCTACAGAAACTGAAGAGGCAAGAGATCTTTGGTGTACTGGTGGATACGAATTTAAACTTCAAAGGTCACATAACAAAAGTTGCAAATATAACTCAGAGGATAATTTCTATGCTGAAACGAACCTTCACATGCAAGGATAAGGAAGTAATTTTGCCTCTTTATAAGGCTTTGATAAGACCACACTTGGATTATTGTGCGCAGATTTGGTCTCCCGAGTTCCAAAAGGATAAAAAAAGCTGTGGAAAGGGTGCAAAGAAGAGTTACAAAGATTATATCCGGATTATGGGATTTTGATTATGAGGACAGATTGCGAGTATGTGGATTGCAGACTATGGTTAACAGAAGAAACTTTTGAATGGGTGTTATAGCATTTCAAATGATGAAATTTTTCGTTCTATGGAAGGCGGGGAGAGAACACGGGGGCATCCATGGATGTAAAGGTTGTTCTCAGTCAAGAAAGGGGTAAGAGCTAGGTTTTTCTCCCAAAGAGCAGTGAGTGAGTGGAATAATTTGCCCTTAGAGGTAGCGAGTGCATCTAGTGTAAATGAATTTAAGGGAAGGTATGATAGCTGGGTTGGGTAATTTACAGACTCCCTCGATGAGTCCTTGACTCCCTGGCGGTCTCAGATAATAATAATAAATAATAATTGCAACTTTGAAACGAGCTTTCAATTGCAAATATGAGGATGTTATTTTGCATCTTTACAAGGTCTTGATAAGACCTCAATTGGACTACTGTGTGCAGGTCTGGTCTCCGGGATTCCGTTGAGTTTCTGATATAGTGGAGAGAGTGCAAAGGAGGGTGTTAAAATGATATCAGGATTGTGGATTATGAAATGATAGCTGATGTGTAAAGAATGGGTACTCCCTCGATGAGTCGCTCGAAGGTCTCTTTTTTTTTTTTTTCATGTCTCAGATAAAAAAATTGCATACATAGATACAGTAATAATTATATATGCACGTAACGTACATATATATATATATATATATCCATATCTTTTCTTTTTTTTTTTGCAAACAGGGTTGGATTTAGACATGGTGTGTTTGTTTCTTTGTGTTCTTGTAGTGATGGGTTTTGAGAGGGGCTTTGTCAGAGGATTGTGTTTGGGGGAGAGAAACAGGAATTGCTCTAATTTTCGTTCTCGCTATAATATTTATACAGCGCCTGTTTCAGCTCTCTGTATGTTCCTAGGTTTCTGTGGTCGAACGGCAGTTTGTTTATCATGTCAGGTACATAGAAGTTTCAGGTGGCTTTGCCGTGATGATTGTTGTACTTAGATGTTATGTAGTTTGTTGACTGTGGTCATGTTATCTCATATGTTGTTCTGGTTACGCTATAGGTTGGGCTGTAGTAATGTTTTAGCATGACTGTGTGGTGGCATATGTGTTTCACCTTAAATATTTCGTGTTCAGTCCGTGCTTCCTGCATAAGAGTGGGTTGTTCCCAGAAGATCAGTTTTACCATTTCATCTTGCAACCATTGTAACCTGTTAAGTCTGTAGACTGCGCAGAATGCGTATGATGTGATTGCATATCTTAAAATGTTTTCACATAATGCTTTATAGATTAGTATGTGGGTTGGGGAAATGTCTTTTAATCTGTATAGTTTGCTTGCTATTATCCTAAGCTTGGTATGTAGGTAGTTTGTATGGCAATTCCAACTTTGATCAGCATCGAAGTGAAGTCCGAGATAGCGTGTTGTTTTCACCTGTGCGATGGTTGTGGTTTTAGGTTCTGCGCTTTGTGTATAGGAAGATGAATGTTTGATAGTGAGATATTTAGTTTCTATGGGCAGGGTTTGAGGGTTTTTGAATATCATTAAGCTTTGTTTTTATCATTAAGTTGGTGATTTAATTGATGTCGTGTTGCATATTTGCGAATCGATATTTGCGTTGTTGTGAACGGATACTCTGGCCGTGTCGTCTGCGTTCTGGAAGATTTTACTTTTTAGGGGGGGGTTGGCTTATGTCGTGTGTGTGTATATGTTAAATAGAATGGGAGATAGGACAGCTCCTTGTGGTACTCCACAGGATACATGTACCTCTTTGCTGTATGCTGATCCTATACGTGTGGTGTGCTTTCTGTTTTTCGTGTAAGCTTTAAACCACTGGAGGAGACGACCTTCAATTCCGATATGGGTTAGTATCCGTTAACAAGGTTTTGTGTGTTAGTGTGTCAAATGCTTTTGTTAGGTCAATGAATACCACTAATGTTATTCTGTTTTTATCCAATGCAGCGTTTATTAGATCTGTGAAATCTTCCAGGAGTGTTGCTGTTCCTTTATTTTTTTTGAAACCCATATTGTGTTTCTGGTATGATTTGAAATTTTTCAAGGTATGTGGAGAGTTTGTGATGCCCGATGCTCCATGATTTGGTCGATTACAGACAACATGGCGATAGGTCGGTAATTACTTATAATGTTTCTTTTTCCATGTTTGTGTGTTGATGTTATTATTGCAGTCTTTAGTATTTCAGGCATGTGTCCCGTTTCGAAGATTTTATTTAACAGATTTTGTATAACTGGAAGTAGGTTGGTTGAGTGTTTCTTGATGTCTTTTGTTCTGATTCCGTCTATCCTCGGACCTTTGTTAGTGTTAGTTTGTTGAATTACCAGGGATAGTTCTTCTTTTGTTACTGTGGGGAACCACATCGACTATGTTGCTCGTGGACCTAGTGGACAATATTCGTTTGTGTGAGGAAAGGTTGTTTGGAGAGAGTTCACGAAGTGCTGATTAAAGTTGTTTGCCAACTGTTTGAGGGATTTGGAGACGCAGGCAAAGCTGTGTTTTACTGTTTCTGAGGCAGTGGTTCTTTGTATATTATCCAGCATTTCATTAATCAGGTGCCAGGTTTCCTTTATGTCATTCTGAGCTGTTGTTAATTTGTTGCTGTTATAGTTTCTTTTTGCCGTTCTAATCTATGTTGTTAGGAGATTCCATTTTCTTTTGTATTCAGCTTTTAAAGCGATATTTTTCGGCGAATCTTTAATTTGTTTCCATAGCGCATTGTCTGTTATCTATGGATTTTTGTTTCGTTTGGGGGCGTATTTTTATTTTTTTTTAATGCTTTGTTATATATTTTGTTAAATGCAAGTTTAAGATTATTATATACAGCTTCAGCAGAGTCTAAAGATGCTATCTGCATCCAGTCTGTTTTTCTGATTTCATCGTTCACTATTGCTTCGTTTACAATGCTATAATACTGTTTTGTAGTCTCAGTGATTTTTATGGGTTCTGGTTCAGTGTGTAACTGTAATGCTGTGAAATAATTGTCTGCCAGTTTGCATGTTATGACGGCTGCTGTGTGGCTGTTTGGAGGGGCCCTTATATTTATATGATCGATGCAGGATGAGGTTGTTGTGTTTCGGACTATCTCTTCTCGTGTGTACGACTGTATGGATGGGGTTATGTTATATGCCGATGAGAGGTCTAGGTATTAACGTTAAAAAAACGTTTAATTTTCTTGACCAAAAAGCTCCGGAAAAACTTTTATTGTGATTATATTGATCATGTGCATATAATAAACAACTAAATTATACCAACTAGTTTCACCAACTAAGTCTGTTGGCATCTTAAGGGTACATAACTGATGTAAGGCACTAAAAAGTAAAAAACTGTTACAAACTAAAATCAACCGATTCCAATTATATTAAACAAAGAACAGAGCGCGTACAATACATTCATAGAGCGTGGATGATCTCACTTGTTGTTATTTAGGAACGTTCTATAGTTGGCACTATAATTCAGTTCTGGCGAGTTGAAGGATCTGATGGGGGTCTTCCGGATCACGGGCAAGATTAGTCCTTGGTTCCTTTAAGGTTTTGTGTACAGCGGGCATCTGTTTTGGCCTCCTTAAAAATTCGGGAGCGGAAGTCTTCCTCCTCCATGCAAGGAATTGTGCTTCTATCCCACTCTATGGTATGGTTCGTTCTTGAGAAATGAAACGCTAACCCCGATTTTTCTTTTCTGTTATTATTGACGTCACCTATATGTCCTTTTTGCCTAATTTCAAGGCTCCTTGAAGTTTGGCCGGTGTAAATCAAGCCGCACGAGCATGGTATGTTATAAACTCCAGCATATTTGGAGAAAGGATGGCTATCTTTTGGAGATCTTAAGAACTGTCTAATCGTTTCTGTGGGTTTAAAGGCCACTCTTATTTTATGTGATCTAAGGAGTCTAGCAATCTTATTTGAATTTGTCCCTAAGTATGGATTGACGATGGTCGAAAGATAACGTACATCATCTTGTTGTCTTTGTCGGGGTTTAGAGAAAAGTATCTTGTGGACGAATCTTCGAGGAAATCCATTCATGATAAGGTTGGTGGATATCAGGGATAGTTTTTCCTGGAGGTCTTGTTGATCTGTTGTAAGGAGAGAGGCACGGTTCTTCAACATGTGTACAATACTAAGTTTGTGAGAAATGTGGTGGGAGGAAGTGAAATGTAAATAACGTCCTGTATTGGTAGGTTTGCGGTAAACTGAGAGGTTGATACCACCATTCGGAAGCTTCTTAATTAAAATGTCCAGAAATGATAATTGGTTATCTTTTTGAAGTTCTAGAGTGAATTTGATTGTGTGGTGTAGAGAGTTGATTTTGTTAAGAAAGTCGAACAGGTCCATTTTTGTGTGGTTCCAAATGATAAAGATATCGTCCACGTATCTCCACCATACTGTGGGTTTAGGGTCTGTTTGAGTTAAGATTTTACTTTCAAAATCCTTCATAAAGAGATGAGCACAAGATGGAGAGAGGGGACTACCCATTGCAAGGCCAGTCAATTGCTGATATATGGTTTTATTCCCTGTGCAAAAGTTTGATGTTAAACAATGACGGAACAGAGAAGTGATGTCTTGTGGTGGGAGCAAACTTCCTAAAATGTTGATGACTTCCTCCACAGGGATGTTAGTGAATAGATATGTAACATCCAGGCTTGCGACTAAATCCGTATTGGAGATTGAGATGTTGTTCAGTTTCTCAACGAAATGTTGCGAATTTCGTATATAAGTATCCGAATTATGGATGTGTGGTTTGAGGAGGCCTGAGAGGTGTTTAGATAACAGATAAGTGGGCGAATTGATTCCATTCACAAACGGGCGTAGTGGTATTCTATTTTTGTGTACCTTAGGAGCGCCATATAGTTGGATTTCAATCTTCGTTTTAAGTCTATAGACCAGTTCTCCATATGACGTATTAAATCGTTGGTGTCATTGTGGTTCTTTAGTGTTGGGTCTGTGACTAGGACACGGTAGGTTGATGTATCCGATAATAGGCTGTTAATCTTATCTTCGTAATCACTGGTGTTTAAAATCACTGTTGAATTTCCCTTGTCTGCCTTCAATATGATAATATCTTTCTTTTTCTTCAAACTATATAATGTTCTTTTTTCCAGAGTAGTGATGTGTTTGTTAGGAGTTCTGGAAGATGAGAGGATGATACTACTATTTAATCTGATATCATTAGCAATGGGTTCTAGTAACGACGAGACTGCCTTTTCTATATTACAAATGATATCCACTTTAGGGAAATTATGAGGTGAGGTGTTATCGCAAAACTGAATCCTTTTTTAAGTATATTGATCTCTGGTTTTGTTAATGCATGATCCGATAAATTAAAAATAACTTTGTTGTCTGCTAGAGAAGGTTTTGACTTAAAACGTCTTGTATAAAGATCGTTAAATCTTTTGATTTGGTTTAGTTTGCTTGTTGTAAAGGCTTTATCATAGCTAGTAGTGGCCATTCTATCCAAATGCGACCATATATCTTGAACTAAAGTACTAGAAATGTCGTCATAAATCTGATAACACTCTAAATCTATTTGGCTTAAAAGAAATCTGGTATGCTGTATCCGTTCACGCAGAAGTGCCAAAGATGTTTTAAAATAAATGTTTCGCTCATCTTGAATGGAATTGTTCTTTTGAAAATAGAAACTTTGGAATAATCTTCTTATCTCTACATCTTTTCGAAACAGTGAGGTGATTTAATAGTTTGGCTTTTTTACATTTTAGGAATTTAAAGCCGCGTACCTTTCTTTTGGTTTCCCCATGGATTCTATTCATGTTAAAAAAACGTTTAATTTTCTTGACCGAAAAGCTCTGGCCTTGACTGGCCTTGCAATGGGTATCCCCCTCTCTCCATCTTGTGCTCATCTCTTTATGGAGGATTTTGAAAGTAAAATCTTAACTCAAACAGACCATAAACCCACAGTATGGTGGAGATACGTGGACGATATCTTTATCATTTGGAACCACACAAAAATGGACCTGTTCGACTTTCTTAACAAAATCAACTCTCTACACCACACAATCAAATTCACTCTAGAACTTCAAAAAGATAACCAATTATCATTTCTGGACACTTTAATTAAGAAGCTTCCGAATGGTGGTATCAACCTCTCAGTTTACCGCAAACCTACCAATACAGGACGTTATTTACATTTCACTTCCTCCCACCACATTTCTCAGAAACTTAGTATTGTACACATGTTGAAGAACCGTGCCTCTCTCCTTACAACAGATCAACAAGACCTCCAGGAAAAACTATCCCTGATATCCACCAACCTTACCATGAATGGATTTCCTCGAAGACTCGTCCACAAAATACTTTTCTCTGAACTCCGACAAAGACAACAAGATGATGTACGTTATCTTTCGACCATCGTCAATCCATACTTAGGGACAAATTCAAATAAGATTGCAATTCTCCCTAGACCACATAATATAAGAGTGGCCTTTAAACCCACAGAAACGATTAGACAATTCTTAAGATCTCCAAAAGATAGCCATCCTTTCTCCAAATATGCTGGAGTTTATAACATATCCTGCTCGTGCGGCTTGAATTACACCGGCCAAACTTCAAGGAGCCTTGAAATTAGGCAAAAAGGACATATCGGTGACGTCAATAATAACAGAGAAGAAAAATCGGGGTTAGCGTTTCATTTCTCAAGAACGAACCATACCAAAGAGTGGGATAGAAGCACAATTCCTTGCATGGAGGAGGAGGACTTCCGCTCCCGAATTTTTAAGGAGGCCAAAACAGATGCCCGCTGTACACAAAACCTTAAAGGAACCAAGGACTAATCTTATCCGTGATCTGGAAGACCCCCATCAGATCCTTCAACTCGCCAGAACTGAATTATAGTGCCAAATATAGAACGTTCCTAAATAACAACAAGTGAGATCATCCACGCTCTATGAATGTATTGTACGCGCTCTGTTCTTTGTTTAATATAATTGGAATCGGTTGATTTTAGTTTGTAACAGTTTTTTACTTTTTAGTGCCTTACATCAATTATGTACCCTGAAGATGCCAACAGACTTAGTTGGTGAAACTAGTTGGTATAATTTAGTTGTTTATTATATACACTTGATCAATATAATCCCAATAAAAGTTTTTCCAGTCTAGGTATTGTTCTGTGTTGTTATTTATGTTCATAATGTTTATATTAATGTCTCCTATTATTATCAAGTATTCTGAGGTGCCTACTTCCGTGGCTGAAAGCCATCTGTTTAGTTCTTCTAAGAATTTTGTGGTGCTTACGTTGGGTGGTCTGTATATTGCGTTTAATATCAGGGAGTTTTCTTGTTTGTTGTTTTTAATTTCGATGCATATGTTTTCTGCGTATTCTAATTTATAGTTTATTTCTGTTACTTCTAGTTTATGTTTGGTAAATATTATTATACCACCTTCTCGTTTTGTTTGTCTGCTGTGTTTGTGTTGTTGGAAGTGTGGCATTTGGTAGGTGGATGCCTCTTCGTTTGTCGTAGTATTAAAATGTCTATGTCGTTTTTTGGGGATTGTCACTTGTTTCCATTCTGTTTCCATTGATTTCAGAATGTGGCAATTATCATGTTCCGGGGTGATTACGTCCTTGATGGTCTGCATTCATATTGGTTGGTGTGCTGTTCCTTCTTTACGAGTTGTCAAAATTCCTTTCCTTGTGGCAGCCTGTTGAGGTCTTCTACGGATTTTATATCGATTGGTTTTGCGTTTTGCTAAGGAATATTTTACTATCTGTTATCCGTATAAACTGGTAATTTGTTTCTGTTTTTACTTTCCTTGCTTGGTAGAAAAATTTTCTGATAGTATGGCGTTAGATATTCGGGAACGTATATTGGGGTATCTTAAAAAAAAATAAAATAAAATAAAATAATAATAGTCTTGAGACTACCATAAAGAGAACAGAGAATAGATACTTCGCACATTGTGGAACATTTCCATATTTAATTTTAAAAAGTCTTTCTTTTCGAGTGGATGTTGCAAAAACCTAAGTGATAACTGGACATTTTAAAATCAAAACTTCCTGTTTTTGTATTTCATTTTTTATTTTTAAAATAAAAACTGATCCTCTCACGAAGAACCACCCTCTTTCTTTTGAGGATACCTCTTTACGAGGGTCGTTGTAAGGAGGTTTCGGAAGGATGGTGTTGTTACACTGTTCGCAACTGATCCACGTTTAAGATGTTTGGTAGAGTCAAAAAGAAAACGAAAAGTGCTCAATGGAAGTGCTCAAGTGACGTCACTGCAGGAAGAGGAATTTATGGGGATTTCGTATTGAAATTAACTCATTTTATTATTATTATTATTATTATTATTATTATTATTATTATTGAGAGAAAGCGCTGTGTAGGCATACGAACGGTTGCATGGTTGTATCGCTGGTCCAGTTTTTATACTTTAATGTGGTTCAAACTCCGGCTGTTAATTTAAAAGTGTAACAAATTAACTCTTCTTGTCACGCTGAACACAGTGATATAAAATTCATCGAAATCGGCCAAGTGAAACACAAATTTTGAGTGTGCTGAAAATTGAGCAGAGTTCACCGTGGTCACGAACGAGCATAGAACAAAGGACGTCGCCATCTTTACAGTTGTCCAAGGGAAGAAAGGTGAGCCATGCAGTGCAACAAGTGCCTGAAGAAATGATCGTCCAACGGAAGTCATGTAACCTGCAGCAGATGCCTTAGGAATCTTCACTTTACCTGTTCCGGACTTTCAGAAACAACATGGCAACGCAAATCCAATGCCAAGCGAGAGGAATGGAAATGTCTATACTGCAGAGAGACAACAAAGAAACGCCGCCACCCACGACGCAACTGATTATGCCGGAGGCAGAATCGGACGATGAACTGACCAGACAACAAAATACCGGTGAGTCTTATAATTTGAGTTCTGTAAATTTATTACTAGAGAAAGGTTTAGAAAATATAAAAGCCAGCTAGGTAGATCTTCTGCAAGAACTATTTGATAAACAGAATAAAGAAATAACAAAACAAATTGGCGAATATGAAGAGTTTGTTAAATTTAATAATTCAAAAGTCGAAGAAGTCTTACAAACGGTAAAAGACATTAAAACCAGCATTAACGCATTAACTGACAGGCAGCACAAATTGATAAAAGACACATCGGAACTCCGTCAAGAATTTAATTCCCTGAAACAACAATACGAAATTTTAAACCAACAACAACATAAAGAAGACCTTGTCATAAACGGTCTTCCAGAAACCGAATCCACAGAAAATCTCAGAGACGTAATTTTAAAGTTAGGTCATGCAATTGACATCCCCCTACAACATAATGATATTCAAACCATAAATCGGTTTCCCAGGAAGAACAAAAAACAAGGCTAGCCACGACCGGCACCAGTCATAGTTTGTCTGACAAGCAAGGCTACAAGAGACAATCTGATAAAAGCCAGCAGACTGAAAAAACCAGTAGTCAAGGATTTAAATGCATCGCAAGACGATACGGCAATTCTTTCTATCTGAGTATTTAACACCTTTCAATCAGAATCTGATATACCAAGAAAGAAAAGAAAAGCAGAAAAAAATTATCAATTTTTATGGAACAAAGACCGCAAAATATTCTTGAGAAAGTCGCAGACTTCAAAGTCTATACAAATAAAAAGCTCGGAAGATATAGACAACTTGCCAGAGTGAAACAAAAGACTCCAACTTAGTTCAATAAGAAGATCTCAACACAACAAAAATGAATGTGAACCATCAGATAGATGTAATTACACCAGAATACATCAGTAATTGTACTTTCGAATCGCTTGATGCATGGAAACAACACACAGTACAAACGAGAGGTCTCTCAATCCTGCATATTAACATCAGAAGCATCCGAAAACATTGGTTATTATTACAGGCTTATCTGAGGAATTACACTGATATTATTGATATAATGATTCTTACAGAAGTGTCCATAACTAATGACGAAGCGACTGCTTTCCAAATTCCAGGCTTCCAACAACATAGATCATGCCGCCAAACAAAAAGAGGGGGTGAATATTAATATTTATCAAACAAAAATTAATAGAAAAAGATACGGCGTATCAGTTTGAGCATGCTTAAACTCTTTTCCTCGAAATCACTAATACCACCAGTAGACAGCATCCCATAATACTAAATGCTATTTACAGGCCACCAAACCTAAACATGATAAAATTCTTGTACGAACTCAATTGCTGGCTTTCAGGCCAAGAAATATACTCAACCGAATACCTACTGATAATTGGCGACATAAACATAAATATTACAAACGAAAACCAGAACAACACTGTACAATACCTAGACACACTATCCATGTACAATCTAATACCAACAATAACATCATGTACTAGAGAAGAAATATTCGGAAATACTATCACTGCCTCCTGTCGAGATCATATAAACGTCCGAGCATCACCAAACAGTTACACTGCATTAGTCATAAAGTGCAACGTAGCAGACCATTACTTCACCGCTCTAAACCTGCACACCAAGACAATATCCATGCGATGTCCCACAGAAGAAAAGCGACAGAAAACAATAATAGACGAAGAAATAGTCAACCAAGAAATACGAAAACCACACTGGTAACACCTGGCATCAGATTCAGCAGATATTCTATACAACAACATTAAACTCACACTGGAGGAAATATATAAGAAAGCCACAAAGAAAGTTAGAATTCGTTCAAAAACAACACAAAATCCTTGGATAACACAAAACGTAATCCTAGAAATACACAGAAAAGACGCTTTATGGAAAGAATTAAAGCGATATCCAAATAACACAGCTTTAAAAACTGAATATAAGATAACAAGGAATCGCCTTACAACACAAATCAGAAATGCAAAAAGAAGCTACTACAGAGAAAAAACTAACCTCTGCACAAACCAACATGAAACAAACCTGGCATCTGATCAATGAGATGCTAGATTGTGTTCCCAAGACCACCGCCTCCGAAACCATAAAACACAGCTTCATGGAAGACGCAAAAAAACCTATCCAACAACTAGCAAATGACTTTAACCAATACTTTGCAGAATCCATCCAAGAACTGCACAGAAATATTCCCCCAATCACAAAACGAGACCCTCCACTTGGACCACAATCAAAACAGACATTATGGTTCCCGAACATAAAAAAACCAGAACTTCTCTCTGCAGTACATCAAATCAAACTAAACAAAATCCCAGGAATTGATGATATAAGACCTAAAGATATGAAGCAACATGCAACTAGTTTAAGTCCTATCCTACTAAAACTAATAAATAAAATATTTAAAACAGGACTGATAGCAAGTAATCTAAAGACCGCCATAATCACACCCATATACAAAGCCATGGAAAAAGGAAATTTAATCAGCAATTACAGACCCATATCAACATTACCAATTATCAATCAACGTATGGAGCGGATCATACTGAAGAAACTCACACTACACTGAGATCTTTCATATTATCCCCAAAACACAATATGGTTTTCAGAAAAATAAGGGAAAACATCTCTCTTGGAAGACTTTACAGACGTAATTAATACCGCCTTAGACAAAAACAAAATTGCCATGGTAGTCTTTATTGATCTAACCAAAGCATTCGATACACTCACACATCAAACCTTATTAGAAAGGCTGAGGCACGTTGGAATATACGTGCTTCTTCACAGGTGGTTTACAAACTACCTTCAAAATTGAAAGCATATCACACGTATCGGGTCAAACCGAAGCAAAGAGCTACCATTAACCTGTGGAATACCACAGGGAGCTGTACTCTCCACAACTCTATTCAACATTTACACACACGATATTAATCAGCTACCACTCAAAGGTAAGATATTCCAGGACGCAGACGATACAGCAATAATATCCATCCATAATAACGCAAGCATAGCCCAAACAAATATGCAACATGACATAAATCTGATCATAGACTGGCTCACGAAAAATTCCATACACCTAAACTCATAAAGACAAAATTAATGATATTCAGAAATCCACTGACTCGTCCAGTTGATAACAAATATATAACTATCCAACATCCACTTTCCAACACAAAAAACACACAGAACAGCAAAACCACTACAATCACTCAGGTTGAAACAATACGATACCTTGGAATTTACTTCGATGCAGATGTGAACTGGAATAGCCATATAAAACATCTACACAACAAACTCCGAACAATAAGTAGAAAACTCTACAGGTTAAAAGACATTGTTCCCATACGCCTAAAAACACTAATATTCAAATCACTATGCCAAAATATACTAAGATACGCTATAACAACGTATGCTTTCTGTGCACCCTACAAATTAAATAGATTAATGTCGCTGCAGTACAAAATGACAAAACTGATCTTTTGGGAACAAAGAGAAAATAACGACCTTATATACTTTTCAATGTCAGAACACAAAATACTGACAGCAAAACATTTATGTCACTATGCAGCTTTGCTAAAACATTATTTCGATGCCAACTACAGGACAGTTAGAAATACATACCGTATAACAAGACCTCAGACCACTAATTATATCACATATAAATACAATAATCACTACGGAAAGGCCACGCGAAACTTCTACATCCCAGACATGATAAACAAATTACCTTTTGAATACAGAAACCTTACAAACTACAATAGCCTGAAAAGAGCTCTAAGGACATACTCTGAACAAGAAATACGCACCCAAAATACCATACAAACAGTGAAACACAATATATTCGTTCAGGCTTCCAGTTCAGCGACGCATCAATATATTCCAAGGTTGTGTGTGTGTGTGTGTGTGTGTGTGTGTGTGTGTGTGTGTGTGTGTGTGTGTGTGTGTGTGTGTGTGTGTGTGTGTGTGTGTGTGTGTGTGTGTGTGTGTGTGTGTGTGTGTGTGTGTGTGTGTGTGTGTGTGTGTGTGTGTGTGTGTGTGTGTGCCTGCATGCGTGCGTGCGTGCATGCGTGCGAATTTCTCAATCATAGATTTCGTTGCTTCCCAACACATAAAAAAAAACAATAAATAATAACCAACTGGTGTCATCCTCAGATAAGCTGACAAATAAGTTTCGAGGATGAAAGCTGAGAAATTAGTTCTCATCCAAGATGTATCATATGTAACAAATGCATGTAATGTACGTATCACATGTAATCCGAAGTATGTAATATACGTATCACTTGTAAACCAATGTATGTAATGTAAGTATCATATGTAATCAAATGTGTGTAAAGTATGTAATAACTGTAACAAAAGTATGCAATATAGAGTGATTATATCCATTGATGTTGTATATATAGAGTGTAAGATTTCAAAGAAACATCTGTAATTATCATCATTATGAATATTATAATAATGTACGTTGTAAACAGTTATTGTTATTATTATTATTTACAAAAAACGTTATGGACGAGAAAGTATTTGTTATGCATAATTGTGTTCGTATAATGTATGTAATTTATCTGAGAAATAATAAAATGTTGAAAAATATTATTATTATTATTATTATTATTATTATTATTATTATTATTATTATCATTACGGACAACTCCAAGGAGTCGATAGTTTCATCGAGGGAGGCCCTGTAATCAGGTTCATCACAACTATTCGACTTTCACACAGTATCTATCATACCTTGCCTTGAACTCATTCACAACCCCACTCTGGAAGCTTATTTCTCTCATTCACCGCTTTCCAAGTAACAATCCTAGCTCTAACACCCTTGTTGATCAGTCTTACCCAGTTTCCATGGATGGCCCCTATTTTGGTTTTACTCTTTTGAGTTCATCATGAAAGTGCATGCTGAAGCCACTTTTTTCATGTTTTGCAAACCACTCACGCCCGAAGCCTTTCCTATGGACGTTGTAAATACAGTAGAACTCGGAGAGAGAGAGAGAGAGAGAGAGAGAGAGAGAGAGAGATTTTCAATGAGATTCCAGTAAACAAGAAACAAGTGGCGTTTCTTTCGTACCATCTCTCACTATACCCCTCCGCAGTTACGTAGCCTCGCCACGCTAGACTCTCTCTCTCTCTCTCTCTCTCTTTCTTTCTCTCTCCTCCTGCAATCTAAGGCTAGCCGAGCCTGCTGCCCGTTCGGTTACGTGTCTCCGTCATCCAGTTGGATGTGGTGACGTCACGACAGAAGCAGCGGGGCGATGGGTAGAAGTGTCGCGAGCAGCCAAACGCATTTGGTCTCTCCGAGCTTCTCGGTGAGGTGATGTTTGGTAGCGGAGTGGGAGATAGTGTAAGCTGAAGACGACATACGATGCACGTGCGGATTCTCAAGCCCGTGGTGGCTTTCTTGGCCGTCTGGAGACGGAAGAAACGCTGAGAAATCGGTGAGTACTCGATTTGCATTTCTTCTCCTTACTTGAAACGCCACTCTCGGTTTCCAGTTAATTCTCCCCTTCCGATAATGAATCGTTTCCACTGCTGTGCGAGGAAACGGAACTGCTGACTTGATAGAACGAAAGAAGAGGTCGAATTTCTTCGTGTGGCAAACACAAACCGGAATGTCGGCACAAGATTGGAACTGCTGTGCAACTTCTTACTCGGTTTCTGATTCGGGTATTAAAAGGCAGCGGATTAATAAGGGGAGATCACTGTAAGGGGAGGGAGGGCGATGTTGTTGTGTCACCACTTAGAAATCAAAGCAGCTGAGTGTGAATGAATAAAAGAGGGATGGACGAATACGCGAAATCAATTTAGCAGACGGTTCGCAATCTGCGGAACCCACCTTTCAAAAATGTTATTTGGAATGCGAGGGATTCTATGCGAAGAGGATTGAGCGGGTTTAGATGGAGGGGATGGTCGGAATTTGAATTGGGAATTGGAAAGGGATCCAGTGGAGAATCGGTGGAATGAGGAGACCGATTGGGTGCACGTGAGGGAATCTGAAAACGATGTCTCAAGAGAGACAGAGGCTGAGTGAGGGCACGAAATGAACGGAGACTGAATCTGCATTTCGCATCGCATTTCATTCTGTTTTGTGTGTTGTTTTTAAGTCTTCTCTCCTCTTCGTCTTGTCCAACACCGAACGAAAGGAAATGTGTGGTGAGCATGAGGGGGTTAATATGGCTGTTTCAGTGTACGTCCGCACTTTCATTAATTTTATTCGCTTCGAAACGTGACCCCTTTCTGAGGGTGCTCGAAAATTCCCTTGTTACGACTGCCTTCACCTGCTTGATTGGGAATGTGGATGATATTTCCACACTTGACTCACAGATGGCGTTGTCTGTTATTTCGAATTTCATTTTTGTTCAACGAAATTAGAAAGTGTTAACTTACGGCTGACCCACACGCGGAGCTTGACAGATCGGCGATTTGGCTGCAGCGATGATTTATTTGTGCTACCAAATACACAGAAATTTGAAGGAAATACCGAAACTGCACTGAAACATTCTAAAACTATACTAACATTTTCTACTTAAAGCGTGACTATCGTATGAGCTCTTTCAGCTTTTTTAATTCATTCGTACCATCCACGTTACTTAACTGTAGCTTCTTGAATAAAATGATATTTCCCTCAGGAAAGAAGTTGTGAAGTCCACATTGGATTTAGTGTCCACCCTTGTCTTTCATTCCGTGGTTTATACGACGTATCGTGCTCTTTTCTCAAACATTTGGAGTGTTGCAGGAAACAGTTAAAAGTACGTCAGTTTCACGGAAATTGCGATTCATTGGAGAACCGGAAACGATGTCACTGAGCATGTGCATTCTTGCCCGCTTCCATGCTAACTGAAATGCACATTGCTGTGGTTTAAGACGAAACAAAAGAGTAAAGCAGTTTCCTGAATCATATTCGTTCGATTTTAACTGAATAGGCGGCGCTGGTGTAGCACAGTGTCCTTCATTGTTGCAGTTGAAGAATAAAATTGGAATATTTGCTGTTGAAAAGCACGATTTTCGGCTGCTCTGTGTGAATAGAACTGTGGCTCGTGCAACGACTAAAAGTAATTAAAGGATTGCAGCTTTTGTCATCGAATTCCCTCTGAAGATGTTTGCAACAATAATGAGGGCTAATTGGGGTTATTACAATTAATGAAAAAGGAACTCTTCGCATGCATCGTTTATATTCAGTGGACGATGATGTCATTCTCCATACATCTGACAGGCAACCTCGCCCCTAATTATAGTGGATGCGGGTTTGGTTCATTTCCTGATAAAAATTCGTTCGCTTTCGTTCCTTTTCTAGTCTTTGTTTTGGCCGGAATAAAATAGCAGCTCCATTTATGGGGAAGGTGACGAACTATATGCATTTTCATATTAAAAAGTAAATAAATACAATTTTGAAAAGCATCTCATAGTAAGTGATTGCGGTTGCAAATATCAAAGAACAGGAAAACACAGCAAGCGATTTGAGATTCGTTCTTTGCAATGCGAACAGTCGAAAAACATCCGACTAAAGCGGTTTATATCCTTAAATCAATGCTGTTTGGTGTTTAAACTAGAAATATATAAAACTAAAAAGGTATTCCTGCCTAGTGTATTTATTTCACTCCTGTCTGTCGTGTGCTTGGCGTATTATTTCTTGCTGGTTCGTATTTGTAAAGAAAAACGCTGAAAATTCAACCTCCCCTAACGTAGAAAAGTAGAAACGATAGATGTGATCGAAAATAATTCCTTCAACATAATTCACTCTCTCTATCTTCTGGCTTCACGTTCTATAAATGTGATCGAATGTGAAGCCACTCTATAGAAATTGCGTCTAATTTTTAACGAGTATTCCTTTCAACACAACAAAGACTCAACATGACTCCGGCGTGCTCGGGTGTTTCTTGTCGTTCTCTCATTCGCATTTTAGTACAGTTTTATATAAATGGTGTCGCGCATAATTGAAAATGTTTTCGAAAGAAACTCACAACTTCCCAATTAATTTCAACACACACAGAGAGAGAGAGAGAGGGACTAGAATTTCAGCGCAAATTAATCAGCTGTCCTTGAGATGTGTTACATTCGCTGATTCTTTTTTTCTTTTCATTTGTGCAAAGGAGACTTGGGAATTCTTCACTGCTTTTGACGAAACACACAAAGGAAAGAATATTGCGTAACATTAAACAAGAAAGAAAGAAAGAAGAAATTCATGCTGTTGGAGAATGACTGTGTGTGTGTGTGTGTGTGTGTGTGTGTGTGTGTGTGTGTGTGTGTGTGTGTGTGTGTGTGTGTGTGTGTGTGTGTGCACAGCAAGCTAATTGTTTTACTTCTCCCTCCTTGCGCAACCGACCGAAGAACATTTCAACAGTAAAGAGAGAGAGAAAGAAAAAGAAAGCACCTCTGTGGCGTAGTGGGTAGCAGAGTTGCAGTTTGGCTTAAATAGACCTGGTTAGATCCAGTCCCACTGCTAGAAGGACATTTATAAGTGCTTTACAAATAAAGGAGAGTCAACTGGTATACCAGAGCCTCTACTCCTACACACACACACACACACACACACACACACACACACACACACACACACACACACACACACACACACACACACACACACACACACACACACACACACATTCGAACGTTTTGTTTTGTTTTGTATTAAATTTAAATCCATCTTAAACACTCTAAATTCCTCCTTTTCTTTTTAATGCTGCCTATCTCTGAGTAATGCCTTGAAGTGGCGTTTCTTGCGTCGGAAACCTTGCGGTGGAAAAAATAAGCCAAACCCCAATGCGGAAACAATTTTTAGACGCCAGTCTGCTTTTTGCAAAACTGAATTCCCTTTTGAAATGAAGCTGATAAGCTCAATCAAGCCTTATCCGATCAAAAAGAGTTACCTAACTGGAATAAACGCAAATTTTTCTGACAGTGCTCCGTTTCCGACATGAAATCACATCCGTAGTTTGTTAGTTTTCTATTCTTTTTCAGAATTTTGCTTCGCGTGATAACAAAAAGTGATCAGCCTTTAAATCCCAGGCTAGTAGAAAATTCTCCCTCTGCATTTAGCCGCACCGTTTCTCCCAAATCTTAAGAAATGTCCTGCGTCCTATTCAAGTGAGCGCTACTTAAAAATTTTTTGTGCAGATTTCTGTAAACCTTGTGCACATTCGTGCCGTTTGTGCGCCAACGAGATTTTTAATTTCATTCATTTTTATGTTTCCACAAACCTTTCTCTAGGGACCAGAGATGGACCTTTCCCGAGCCCCATTCGACTCTTCGATGAGAATCGCTCTGGTCCCGCAAAGGGAGAGGAAATTCATCTCCCACCAAAAAAATAGCCACAAACTTATATACCCACTGCGGGATTTGAACCCACAGCCGGTTGGTTAGTGAGTGAGCACTCAGGCCATAGAATGGATTGGTACTCCATTAATTCATTCTTCTCTCTCTCTCTCTCTCTCTCTCTCTCTTCATCGGAACACAATTGCCTTTTGTCTTTTTTATAGACACACTGCTAGAACACACGCGCAAAAAATGGAGAAGTGGCAGTCTAGAAAAAACCCTATTCAAGACAATCATAAATTTTTCTGGGGGTGGTTCAGAAGCTTTCTTCGTTTGGGATGCAGTCTGCAACATTCTGAGGTTATCAGAATGTGCTACGAGTTGGGCTTCATTGGAATGACGGCAAAGCTTCAAAATTCAAGTTTTCCCATTTTAATTACGGTTTTGCCGATCTCGTATGGTGTGGGAAGAGGTTTTTCGAAAGCTGGCAAGAAGAATAAAACACCCTCAGATAACAGACATAATCCACTAACATCGTAGCTTAATTTGGTTGAGGTACTTAAGGGTCACATGGAAATAAAACAAAGAAAAGAAAAAAAGAAACAACCGACTGTTTGCACTAATTTATCATCAATAACTTGTTTCAATGGCCTGGGGTTGAATCCCATTTAGAATGCCAAGGACCTTCATGTGGGTTGTTTGATAGAAGATGATTCCTTCGGTCACATACGGAAGTGGATCACGTGCAATTTACACACACGCACACACACATGCACACCGATATGATTGAAGCATGCGACTACCATCTTATGTTAAACTTAATCCAATTTAATTATAATTAATCCAAAACGAAATCCAACACATGTATTCTTCTGTATTCTTCTCAGTTTTCCTGGTTTCTGGATTCAAAAGCCAAGTTTTCCGGGGGGGAGGAAACCCCCTTTCTAATTCATCTGCTCCTAGAGGGCATTCAAAAATTGTTGCTCTTCGTCGGTAAAACTTATTCTGCAAATACGTCAATTGGAATGAATTCCAGATGTGTATTTGCCAATTTAAAATACCATCTGCTGTTCGTTGGAGCATAAAAGGTACACCACGTATTGTGAACCCAAACAATCGGGACTTGCAGAATATCCATCTCCTCTGGTACCTACGTTTTTGGAGATGGACTAAAGTTCTGAAAAAAAGCAAATTCCATACAGAAAGATTAAAAAAACATTGTGAAGCAGCGTTATATTGTTAGTGTAAATGTATCAAACGCATTACTCCTCTTTCGAGGGTCCTTTACGGTATTCATCTTGGTATTTTTATGGCACTCACTAGGACTCTGTAATTTGCTGCAGTGCGCTCTGAAACACGTGAATTCATATCGCACTGCGTGCGTTTTGAAGTCCTACTGTATACACGCCTCTGAAACACAACAGAAGCTTTCATCAAAGTTGAATTTTAATATCGCGTTGCTTCATATTTGATGGGGTAAAACTTCTCTTTCCATAGTTTCAGGAAGTTTATTATTTATTTAATATTTCTCATCGGTTAAAAGTATCATATAAGATACATTATTATAATTCGAGAAATGTTTATAAAAATATTAATATAAATTAAGGGGATATTAAATCCCACATAGTTTTAAAACCGAATAAGAAACTCAAAGATTGGAATCAGAGAGTTTCTTGCCGAATATAGTAAACTATAAAGTATCGGCGAATTACTAGCGTGAGCCCACACCTGGGTGGTACAATACCAGGCAACTCGTTAAAGGTGGATAAAGCTGCTGTATTCGGCATGAAACTCTTTGATTGCGATCTTTGAGTTTTCTTATTGGGCTTAGAATAAAACAAGAAGGTTTTCGAATATCGTCAAAAAAGGGCTCCTTTTTGAATGAAGGTTCTCACCCTCAATTTTCCGATGCAGGGGGGGGTGTCACACTTCTTGTGCCTCACGAACTCTGACCTAACACGAAAAATGAGTGTATACAGTGGGAGATTTCTCTCTCTCTCTATCTCTCTCTCTCTCTCAAGTAACTTCACTTTCTTCATTGAGCTTGCAAGGAATAATAATGCTAATAATAATAATAATAATAATAATAATAATAATTTTTGATTATTATTATTATTATTATTATTATTATTATTAATACGCCCTCTCCTATATAGCGCCCTATATAGGAGAGAGCGCTCTGTAGGCATACGAACGGTCGCACGGTGATATCGCTGCTCCAGTTTTTTATAGTATTAAAGTGGTTCCAACTCCTGTTTTAAGTTGAAAGTACTCCCAAGTAACCCTACTTATCACGCCGAAGACAGTGAAATAAAATTCAATTTTGAAGTGTTGAAAAGGGAACAGAGAGGACCGTGGTCAACAACCAGCGAAGAACAAAGGACGCCGCCATCTTTATAATCACGCCTCACTGCCTAAGGGAAGAAAGGTGAGTCATGAAGTGTATCAAATGCCTGGAGGAGTTATCGTCCAACGGAAATAATATAACTTTTACGAAATGCAGTAGGATTCTACACTTAAAATGTGCCGGCTTTTCAGAAACAACCGGGCAACATAAATATGAACCCGATATAACACGTGAGGAATGGAAGTGTGTAATCTGCATGAGGAATAAAGAAACGCACGTAAGGCAGCCACCTACGATGCAGCCGATTATACCGGAGGCAAAATCAGATGACGAACTGAACAGACAAAAAAACGCAGGTGAGTCCTATAATTTAAACTCTTTAAGTACGCTAATAGAAAACGGTCTAGTGACTATAAAAGCCAGCTTAGTAGATCTTGTGCAAGAACTCTTTAAGAAACAGAACGAACAAATAACAAAAAAATCTAGCGAATATGAAGATTTGGTAAAACATAATAATTTAGCAGTTATAGAAGTGTTGCAAACGGTAAAAGACATTAAAATGAGCATTAACGCACTAAAAGACAGGCAACACCATTTGATGAAAGAGACATCCGAACTCCGTCAAGAACTTCATTCTCTAAAACTACAATACGAACGTTTAAATCAGCAACAACATAAAAAAGATCTTGCCATAAACGGCCTTCCTGAAACTGCACCTACAGAAAACCTCAGAGACGCCTGGTTTTAAAATTAGGCCATGTAATTGATATCCCCCTACAGCTTAACGACATTCAGACCGTAAATCGGATTCCTAGGAAGAGCAAAAACCAAGGCTTCCCACGACCTGCACCAGTCATAATTCGTCTTAAGAGCAAGTCCACAAGAGACAATCTCATAAAAGCCAGCAGGCAGAAAAAAACAGTTGCCAAGGGCTTGAACGCACAGCAAGACAATATACCAATCTTCCTATCCGAATATTTAACACCATTCAACCAGAATCTGTTGTACCAAACAAGAAAAGCAAAAATGGAAAAAAATTACCAATTTTTGTGGACCAGAGATACCAAGATATTCATAAGGAAGTCACAAACTTCAAAGCCGATACAAATTAAAAGCACAGAAGACATAGAAAGGCTGCCACTGTGAAGAAAAATGCCTCCTAAATAGTTCAAAAAGAAGCCCACAATAAAAAAAGAACGTGAACCATCAAGACAGATGCAATAACACAGGATATATCAGCAATTTCACTTTGATCCGACCTTTCAGATCATTCATTTGACCTCCCAAAGATCTGCCTACTTCCAACACAGCAACCAAATCAATAACAAATATATGTATATATAACCAGTATCACCCTCAGATAAGCTAATTAGAAAGCTTCGAGGGTGCAGTTGAGTGACATCCCAGTAGTAGTATTTATCTAACATTATTCACTTAACATTCTGTAACGAATTCTAGTAGTAAACAGAAAATGTGATAGTAATACTTCAGTTATATATTTAAGTTTAAAATTATATATTTAATTTACAATTTAAATTTTAAAAAAATATTATTGTGTAAACTGCAACATGAGTAATATTGTTTAACTGTGAGTCATTAATAATAAACACGATTACTATGATTATTATTAATGGTAATAATACACACTTTTTACTCTTGTGTCAATGAAAAATTCTGCAAATGATAATGATATTACGAGTAATTATAATTCTTACTGAACCATTTTGCAAGAAAAAGATGCATTGTTGCCTAAATATTAGTATACTCATGTAATTATTTGAGAGATAATAAATTTAAAAAAAAAAATTATTAGAGCCCAATAGATTACAAAGGTAATTTTGAAAATTACAACAACAATAATAATAATAATAATAAATAAGAATAATAATAATGAAAAAATATTTTTTTTAGATAAATTAAAAAGAAAGATACAGTAATAATTATAATAAATTACAATTGCGAATAACAAATACTTGCAAGTTAATATTTTAAAATAATAATAATAATAATTTTTTTTTGTATAATGTATTATATTCTTTCTTTGGGAGGCATTTCAGATTTCTTCCTCGAAGCTTATCTGAGGAAGATAATAGATGATAGATAGTGGTGGTTTCATGGTTATGTTTCTATACTGGTCACAAGCCAGGTGTTGATTTTACTGTTTGTTGGTACGTGCTTGGAAGAGTTCGACTGCTATTACAGTTTAACTTTTTTTTTTTTTTTGCAATTAGGGTTGGATTTAGACAGGGTGTGTTTGTTTCTTCGTGTTCTTGTAGTGATGGTTTTTGAGAGGGGCTTTGTCATAGGTTTGTGTATGTGTGTGCATGTGTTGTGGGGGAGAGAGAAACAGGAATTGCTCTAATTTTCATTCTCGCTGTAATATTTATATAGTGCCTGTTTCAGCTCTCTGTATGTTCCTAGGTTTCTGTCGTCGAACGGCAGTTTGTTTATCATGTCAGGTATGTAGAGGTTTCGGGTGGCTTGGCCATTGTGATTGTTGTACTTATATGTTATGTAGTTTGTTGACTGTGAGCTTGTTATTTGATATGTTGTTCTGGTTACTCTATATGTTGGGCTGTAGTAGTGTTTTGACAAGACTGTGTAGTGGCGTAAGTGTTTCACCTTAAATATTTCGTGTTCAGTCCGTGCTTCCTGCATAAGAGTGGGTTGTTCCCAGAAGATCAGTTTTACCATTTTGTCTTGCAACCATTGTAACCTGTTAAGTCTGTAGTCGGCACAGAATGCGTATGATGTGATTGCATATCTTAAAATGTTTTCACATAATGCTTTATAGATTAGTATTTTTATGTTTTTATGTATGTTGGGTATTTGTCTTTTAATCTGTATAGTTTGCTTGTTATTATCCTAAGCTTGGTATGTAGGTAGTTTGTATGGCTATTCCAACTTTGATCAGCATCGAAGTGAATTCCGAGGTAGCGTGTTGTTTTCACCTGTGCGATGGTTGTGGTTTTAGGTTCTGCGCTTTGTGTATAGGAGGATGAATGTTTGTTAGTGAGATATTTAGTTTCTATTGGCAGGGTTTGGGGGTTTTTGAATATCATTAAGCTTTGTTGTTATCATTAAGTTGGTGATTTGATTGATGTCGTGTTGCATATTTGTGAATCGATATTTGCGTTGTTGTGAACGGATACTCTGGCCGTGTCGTCTGCGTACTGGAAGATTTTACTTTTTAGGTGGGGGGTTTGGCTTATATCGTGTGTGTGTATATGTCAAATAGAATGAGAGATAGGACAGCTCCTTGTGGTACTCCACAGGTTACATGTACCTCTTTGCTGTATGCTGATCCTATACGTGTGGTGTGCTTTCTGTGTTTCGTGTATGCTTTAAACAACTGGAGTAGACGACCTTCAATTCCGATATTGGTTAGTTTCGTTAACAAGGTTTTGTGGGTTAGTGTGTGAAATGCTTTTGTTAGGTCAATGAATACCACTAATGTTATTCTGTTTTAATCCAATGCAGCATTTATTAGATCTGTGAAATCTTCCAGTAGTGTTGCTATTATTTTATTTTTTTGAAACCGATATTGTGTTTTGGGTATGATTTGAAAATTTTCAAGGTATGTGGAGAGTTTGTGATGCTCGATGCTCCATGATTTGGTTGATTACAAACAACATGGCGATAGGTCGGTAATTACTTATAATGTTTCTTTTTCGATGTTTGTGTGTTGATGTGATTAATGTAGTCTTCAGTGTTTCAGGTATGTGTCCCGTTTCGAAGATTTTATTTAACAGTTTTTGTATAACTGGAAGTAGGTTGGTTGAGTGTTTCTTGCTGTCTTTTGTTCTGATTCCGTCTATCCTCGGACCTTTGTTAGAGTTAGTTTGTTGAATTACCAGGGATAGTTCTTCTTTTGTTACTGTGGGGAACCACATCGACTGGGTTGCTCGTGGACCTTGTGGAGAATGTTCGTTTGTGTGAGGAAAGGTTGTTTCGAGACAGTTCACGAAGTGCTGATTAAAGTTGTTTGCCAACTGTTTGAGGGATTTGGGGTCGCAGCCAAAGCTGTGTTTTATTGTTTCTGAGACAGTGGTTCGGTGTATATTGTCCAGCATGTCATTAATCAGGTGCCAGGTTTCCTTTATGTCATTCTGAGCTGTTGTTAATTTGTTGCTGTAATAGTTTCTTTTTGCCGTTCGAATCTGGGTTGTTATGAGATTCCATTTCCTTTTGTATTCAGCTTTTAAAGCGATATTTTTCGGCGAATCTTTAATTTGTTTCCATAGTGCATTGTCTGTTATCTATGGATTTTTGTTTCGTTTGGGGGCGTATTTTTATTTATGTTAATGCTTTGTTATGTATTTTGTTGAATGCAAGTTTAAGATTATTATATACAGCAGAGTCTAAAGATGCTATCTGCATCCAGTCTGTATTTCGGATTTCATCGTTTACAATTGTTTCGTTTAGAATGCTATAATACTATTTTGTAGTCTCAGTGATTTTTATGGGTTCTGGTTCAGTGCGTAACTGTAATGCTGTGAAATAATCGTCTGCCAGTTTGCATGTTATGACGGCTGCTGTGTGGCTGTTTGGAGGGGCCCTGATATTTATATGATCGATGCAGGATGAGGTTGTTGTGTTTCGGACTATCTCTTCTCGTGTGTACGACTGCATTCATGTGGTTATGTTATATGCCGATGAGAGGTCTAGGTATTGTTCTGTGTTGTTATTTATGTTCCGAATGTTTATATTAATGTCTCCTATTATTATCAAGTATTTTGAGGTGCCTACATTCGTGGCTGAAAGCCATCTGTTTAGTTCTTCTAGGAATTTTGTGGTGCTTAAGTTGGGTGGTCTGTATATTGCGTTTAATATCAGTTTAATATATTGCGTTTTCTTGTTTGATGTTTTTAATTTCGATGCATATGTTTTCTGCGTATCCTAATTTATAGTTTATTTCTGTTACTTCTACTTTATGTTTGGTAAATATTATTATACCACAGCCTCGTTTTGTTTCCCTGCAGTGTTTGTGTTGTTGGAAGTGTGGCATTTGGTAGGAGGATGCCTCTTCGTTAGATACTTCAGTCAGTATTAAAATGTCTATTTCGTCTATATCTTCCTTCAGATAAGCTTGCAGGGTCAGCCAGTATTTTTGAATACTTCTGATGTTAATGTGGAGAATAGGTAGTGCTTTTTGGGGAATTGTCACTTGTTTCCATTCCGTTATTGATTTCAGAATGTGGCAATTATCATGTTCCAGGGTGATTACGTCTGCTTGATGATCTGCATTCATGTTGGTTGGTGTGATGTTAGATTTTTACGCTAATGTTAATATATATATATATATATATATTTACATATTGAGTGACTTTATTTACAAAAAAGATTATACAGAATTTTTGAATATAGAATATATATATTAATAATAATAACAACGATAATAATTTATTTATTTATTTATTATTATTATTATTTATTTATTTTTTATTATTTTTTTATGTGTCAGATAAATTGCATACATAGACGCTGAAATAATTATATATAATATTTATATCATGTTACAATTGTGATTAACAGATACTTGCAAGTTAATCATTTTCTTCCTCGATGCTTAGCAGAGCTTATCTGAGGAAGATAATAGATGATAGATGGTGGTGGTTTCATGGTTATGTTCCTGTAATGGTCACAAGCCAAGTATTGATTTTACTGTCTGATGGTACATGCCTGGAAGACTTCAACAGCTATTTCAATTTAACTTTTTTTTTGTGTGCAAATAGGGTTGGATTTAGACAGGTGTGTTTGTTTCTTTGTGTTCTTGTAGTGATGGTTTTTGAGAGGGGGTTTGTCATAGGCTTGTGTGTGTGTGTGTGTGTGTGTGCGTGTGTGGTGGGGGAGAGAGAGACAGGAATTGCTCTAATTTTCATTCTCGCTATAATATATATACAGCGCCTGTTTCAGTTGTCGAACGGCAGTTTGTTTATCATGTCAGGTACATAGAAGTTTCGGGTGGCTCTGCAGTGGTGATTGTTGTACTTATATGTTATGTAGTTCGTTGACTGTGGGCTTGTTATTTGATATGTTGTTCTGGTTACTCTATATGTTGGGCTGTAGTAGTGTTTTAACATGAATGTGTAGGGGCATAAGTGTTTAACCTTAAATATCTTGTGTTTTGTCCATGCTTCCTGCATAAGAGTGGGTTGTTCCCAAAATATCTGTTTTGCCATTTTATCTTGCAACCATTGTAGCCTGTTAAGTCTGTAGTCGGCACAGAATGCGTATGATGTGATTGCATATCTTAAAATGTTTTCACATAATGCTTTATAGATTAGTATTTTTATGTGGGTTGGGGCAATGTCTTTTAATCTGTATAGTTTGCGTGCTATTATCCTAAGCTTGGTATGTAGGTAGTTTGTATGGCTATTCCAACTTTGATCAGCATCGAAGTGAAGTCCAAGGTAGCGTGTTGTTTTCACCTGTGTGATGATTGTGATTTCAGGTTCTGCACTTTGTGTATAGGATGATGAATGTTTGATTGTGAGATATTTAGTTTCTATGGGCAGGGTTTGGGGGTTTTTGAATATCATTAACTTTGTTTTTCCAGGGTATATGTATATATATATATATATATATATATATATATATATATATATATATATATATATATATATATATGCCGTTTTCGGTTAACTAGTTAGTGATTTGATTGATGTCGTGTTGCATATTTGTGTAAGCGATATTTGCATTGTTGTGAATGGATACTATAGCCGTGTCGTCTGCGTACTGGAAGATTTTACTTTTTAGGGGGAGTTAGCTTATATCGTGTGTGTATATGTTAAATAGAATGGGAGATAGGACAGCTCCTTGTGGTATTCCACAGGTTACATGTACCTCTTTGCTGTATGCTGATCGTATACGTGTGGTGTGCTTTCTGGTTTTCATGTATGCTTTAAACCACTGGAGTAGACGACCCTCCAATTCCGATATGGGTTGGTTTCGTTAACAAGGTTTTGTGGGTTAGTGTGTCGAATGCTTTTGTTAGGTCAATGAATACCACTAATGCTATTCTGTTTTTATCCAATGCAGCGTTTATTAGATCTGTGAAATCTTCCAGGAGTGTTGCTATTCCTTTATTTTTTTGAAAGCCATATTGTGTTTGGGGTATGATTTGAAATTTTTCAACGTATGTGGAGAGTTTCTGATGCACGATCCGCTCCATGATTTGGTTGATTACAGGCAGCCTTAGCGATGTGTCTGTAATTACTTATTATGTTTCTTTTTCCCTGTTTGTGTATGGGTGTGATTAATGCAGTCTTCAGTGTTTCAGGTATGTGTCCCGTTTCGAAAATTTTATTTAACAGTTTTTGTATAACTGGAGGTAGGTCGGTGGAGTGTTTCTTGATGTCTTTTGGTCTGATTCCGTCTATCCCCGGTCCTTTGTTAGGGTTAATTTGTTTAATTGCCAGTGATAGGTCTTCTTTTGTTACTGTGGGGAACCACATCGACTGGGATGCTCGTGGACCTAGTGGAGGATGTTCGCTTGTGTGAGGAAAGGTTGTTTCTTGTAGCTTTTGGACAGAGTTCAGGAAGTGCTGATTAAATTTGTTTGCCAACTGTTTGAGGGATTTGGGGTCGCAGCCAAAACTGTGTTTTATTGTTTCTGAAGCAGTGGTTTTGTGTATATTATCCAGCATTTCATTGATCAGGTGCCAGGTTTCCTTTATGTCATTCTGAGCTGTTGTTAATTTGTCGCTGTAATAGTTTCTTTTTGCCGTTCTAATCTGTGTTCTAAGAGATTCCGTTTTCTTTTGTATTCAGCTTTTAAAGCGATATTGTTCGTCGACTTCTTAAGTTGTTTCCATAGGGCATCTTTTCTTTTCTTTGTATGTCTGTTAGTGTGTTGTCTGTTATCCATGGATTTTGTTTCGTTTGGGGACGTATTTTTATTTTTGTTAATGCTTTGTTATATATTTTGTTAAATGCAAGTTTAGGATTATTATATACAGCTTCTGCAGAGTCTAAAGATGCTATCTGCATCCAGTCTGTTTTTCTGATTTCATCGTTTACTATTGTTTCATTTAGAATGCTATAATACTATTTTGTAGTCTCAGTGAGTTTTATGGGTTCTGGTTCAGTATATAACTGTAATGCTGTGAAATAATGGTCTACCAGTTTGCATGTTATGATGGCTGCTGTGTGGCTGTTTGCAGGACCCTTATATTTATATGATCGATGTAGGATGATGTTGTTGTTTCCGTTTATCTCTTCTCGTGTATACGACTGTATGGACGGGGTTATGTTATATGCCGATAATAGGTCTAGGTATTGCTCTGTGTTGTTATTTATGTTCCTAATGTTTATATTAATGTCTCCTATTGTCATCATGTAATAATAATAATAATAATATTTTTTTTTGTATTTCAATTAAAATGTTTAATAATACTTTTTTGCTTCTATGTTATCTATTTACAACACATGTTCTTCTAATATTAACAATGAAGATTATACAGAATTTTTGAATACAGAGTATACAGAATAATTATAATAATTGAGAAAGAGTGATTATTCATACAAATTTCTGCATTTACTTAAAAGGATTACTTGCAGATGAGTGAGGCAAGTTAATCCCACCTACTTTGAAGCGTGGGTTAGCTTTTATAAAGAGAGTGGGATTTAGCCTTCACTATTTGTGTTGTTGCTTCCTTTTTATGTACGGGATGTAGGCATTTAATGCTGGTGATTTGTGATATGTATATTAGTGTTAATGGTTTCTTAACTTTGTTGGTATATTTTCCAGAGTTCGTGTTTTAATGTTATGTAGTTATCTACGTGTTTTAACTTTCTTGGTAGGTTGTTGAGTTGCGTGTGTGTATGATGTGATTTTACAAAAGAACCGTATGATTTGTTGAAGGTGTGGGGATGTACGTAGAGAGTTTTTGTGGGTCGCGTTATATGATATGTGTCTCTGTTGTTTCGATAGGTGATGTTGAAGTAATTCCTTGTTAATGATATGTAGTATTTTTCAGATTTTTAATGCTCAGAATTCTGTGCATCGCCATGTGCATGTCGGATATTGGTTGTTGCCTGTAAGGTGTCCAGATCACTGTTGACACGATTATCCTGTGTAGTGTTTCTAATTTTGTTAGGTGGCTGTTTGATGTATTTGTATAGACTGTTATTCCGTATCTGAGTAGGGATTCGCAGATACCGTGATATAGGATTTTTTTGATGTTGGATGGAATAATGTCTTTAACTCGGAAGAGTTTTGCTGCGATGATCCAGAGTTTGGTGTGTAGGAATTCTATATGTTTTGTCCATTTAAGGTGGGAATCTATATAGAGACCGAGGTATTTTGCGTGTGTTACAGGTTTGATTTCGGAACATTGGCAGGTATTTTTGTTGTTAATGCAGCGGTAGGTTTTGGTGCGTTGATTAGAATTGCATTTTGGTGGAAGTATGTCGTGATTTCGTTTAGGTCCTGTTGTGATTTGCAGAGAGCTGTATTAATGTCTGTGGGGATTGCTAGTAGTGCAGTGTCATCTGCGTATTGAAATATTTGACTTCTTATGGATATGTTATGAACTTCGTTAATGTACATGTTGAATGGAGTGGGTGATAATATAGCACCTTGAGGTACTGAGAGGTAGTTCTTGAACCATGTTTGCAGTGTTCCTCTTGTACCTATTGAGTATAGTTTGGTGAGTAGTACGTCATGTTCAAGTGTGTCAAATGCTTTGGTTAGATTCAGTAGTATAAGGACGGTGTACTTGTTTTTGTCAAGAGCTTTGTTTATTGTGTCGGCGATGTCTTCTAATAAAGTAATGGTGCTTTTTGTTTTCTGAAAGCCTGTTTTCTGAAAGTATTGGTTTTATGAGATGATGTTGTACTTCTGTAAATAGGTCTGTAGTCTGGTGTGTGTTATTGTTTCTAGAATTTTTGAGATGACTGGAAGTGTAGCTATTGGTCTGTAGTTCTGAGTATCGTTTCTTTTGCTGTGTTTGTATATTGGCGTAATGACTGCAGTTTTTTGTTGTTGTGGAATAATGCCTGTGTCAATATTATGTTCACGAGTTTCAAAGGTATTGGATTTTTTTGTTCAAAGTGTGTTATAAGGTCTGTCAGTATTATTTTGTCTATTCCTGGAGTGGTCTTTGGTTTTAGTTGTAGGGGTTGCTTCTTTTAGTTCCTGTTTTGTTATGGGTGGAAAATACATCGTTTGTTGTTGACTTTGTGTCGGTAGTATTTTGTGGATCGTTGGTAGTTCGTCTTTTTTGAGTTGTGTGATGTTGTTTGTGAAAGCATGGTTGAATGAGTCTGCTAGTTCCTCTTGCTTTGTGTCCTCACCAAAGCTTTTTGCAATAAAATCTTGTGCTGAAGTTTTCTTTTTTCGGGTTACTATTTCGTTGAGTGTAGCCCATGTTTGCTTAATGTTGTCGTTATATTCCATGAATTTTTGGAAGTAGTAGCGTCTTTTTGCCCTACGAATTTTTGTTGTTAGTTGATTTCTTGTGTTTTTGTATAAGGTTTGTAAATATGTGTTGCTGGGTAACTTTTTAAGTTTTTTCCATAGATTTTCTTTTACAGTAATACTATTTAGTATGTCGTCATTTATCCATGGATTGTTGTGTGTTTGTCGTCTCGTTTGTGTAGGTTTTGTTGCTTTTTTGTATATTTCTGTGAACTTTAGTTGAACATTCTCGTATAATGTTACAGGATCGTTTATTTTAAGTAGGGAATTCCAGACTGTATTTTTTACTTGGTTATCGACAATGCTCTTTAGTATGATCGAGTTTTGTCGACTTTTGTGGTGGTGGGAGTGGGATAGAAACGTAATAAAACTACGTAATAATAATAATTTTTTTTTTAAACATTTTATTATGTCTCAGTATAAATTACATACAATAATAATATTTACAATATTTACAATAAGGTTTATACAGAATTTTTGAATTTAGAATATAATAATAATAATAATAATAATGATAATTTTTTTATTTTTTTTTAATTTTTTTTATAAACGACTTATTTGTTTTTACAATGAAAATGATAAGGTTTACTATCACACAGAGTATCTACACACACACAATGAAAAACATATTATCTTTTCTGTACAGTACGAAATTTCGATATACAAAATGCAGAGTACATTTTATAAATATGAATATACATTTTTTTAAACTAGCTAAATATGGATTGGCACCAAAGTGCACACAATTCACGATACAATGCAGTAATGCAGCATACACACAGTTCAATAATAATAATAATATTTTTTTTTTTTTTTACATTTTATTATGTCTCAGTATAAGTTACATACAATAATAATATTTACAATAAGAATTATACAGAATTTTTATTTTTTATTATTTTTTTTTTTTTTTTATGTCTCAGATGAATTGCATACATAGTTGCTGTAGTAATTATATGTATATAATATTTATAACGCATTACAAGTGTGTATAACAGATACTTGCAAGTTAGTAATTTTCTTCCTCGAAGCTTAGCAGAGCTTATCTGAGGAAGATAATAGATGACAGAGGGTGGTGGTTTCATGGTTGTGTTCCTATAGTGGTCACAAGCCAGGTGTTGATTTTACTGTTTGTTGGTACGTGCTTGAAAGACTTCGACTGCTATTACAGTTTAACTTTTTTTTTTGTGCAAATAGGGTTGGATTTAGACATGGTGTGTTTGTTTCTTTGTGTTCTTGTAGTGGTAGCTTTTTGAGAGGGGGGGGGGTTGTCGTGGTTTGTGTGTGTGTGTATGTGTGGTGGGGAGAGAGAAACAGGAATTGCTCTAATTTTCATTCTCGCTATAATATTTATATAGTGCCTGTTTCAGCTCTCTATATGTTCCTAGGTTTCTGTTGTCGAACGGCAGTTTGTTTATCATGTCAGGTACGTAGAAGTTTCGGGTGGCTTTGCCGTGCTGATTGTTGTACTTATATGTTATGTAGTTTGTTGACTGTGGTCTTGTTATTTGATATGTTGTTCTGGTTACTCTGTAGTGTTTTAACATGATTGTGTAGTGGCATAAGTGTTCCACCTTAAATATTTTGTGTTTTGTCCATGCTTCCTGCATAAGAGTGGGTTGTTCCCAGAATATCAGTTTTATCATTTTATCTTGCAACCATTGTAGCCTGTTAAGTCTGTAGTCTGCACAGAATGCGTATGATGTGATTGCATATCTTAAAATGTTTTCACATAATGCTTTATAGATTAGTATTTTTATGTGGGTTTGGGCAATGTCTTTTAATCTGTATAGTTTGCTTGCTATTATCCTAAGCTTTTTATGTAGGTAGTTTGTATGGCTATTCCAACTTTGATCTGCATCGAAGTGAAGTCCAAGGTAGCGTGTTGTTTTCACCTGTGTGATGGTTGTGATTTTAGGTTCTGCACTTTGTGTATAGGAGGATGAATGTTTGATAGTGAGATATTTAGTTTCTATGGGCAGGGTTTGGAGGATTTTGAGTATCATTAGCTTTGTTTTTCCAGGGTTTATATATATGCCGTTTTCGGTTAACCAGTTAGTGATTTGATTGATGTCGTGTTGCATATTTTTGTAAGCGATTTTTGCAGTGTTGTGAATGGATACTATGGCAGTGTCGTCTGCACACTGGAAGATTTTACTTTTTAGGGGGAGTTGGCTTATGTCGTGTGTGTATATGTTAAATAGAATGGGAGATAGGACAGCTCCTTGCGGTACTCCACAGGTTACATATACCTCTTTGCTGTGTGCTGATCCTATACGTGTGATGTGCTTTCTGTTTTTCGTGTATGCTTTAAATCACTGGAGTAGACGACCTCCAATTCCGATATGGGTAAGTTTCGTTAACAAGGTTTTATGTGTTAGTGTGTCAAATAATAATAATAATAATAATAATAATAATAATAATAATAATAGTGTATATAAGGAGGCTGAAGTTATTGAAGAACTAAAACAAAGAATTACAGCGACTGTTCAGAATATTAAAAGTTATGAAGCAAGAATAAACCAACATGTGCAAAATATGCAATTTCGAAATAACCAACGTCAGTTCTTTCATTCTCTCCAGAGAAAATGCAAACAATCATTCTCCAGAAAAAGAAGAAACGTTGAAATTTTTACAGTCAATCTGGGATAATCCTATTGAACACAATAAAGATGCCTCATGGATTAAGAAAATAGCATCAGAAATGAAACAAAAACGAATGCAAACTGTCATTATCACTAAATAAATGCTCAGTTCTCAAGCTAGAAAATTAAAAAACTGGAGTGCACCTGACAAAGATGAACTGCATGGGCTTTGGTTAAAGCATCTATCTAACGAGTCTACATGATCGAATGGCAGAACAGTTTCATTATTTGTTGCAATCAGGGTCAGTGGAAGACTGGATGATATCTGGGCGCACTTTTCTTTTCATGAAAGATAAGAATACGAGTGCAGCTATCGCCCTTTAACGTGCCTACCAACTATGCTTAAGCTGTTCACTGCAATCCTAGCAAATTCCATATACCACTACTTATCAGATAATCAGATTTATCAGATTGAACAAAAAGGCAATTTTCAAAAATCCAGAGGAACAAAAGACCAGGTCCTTATTAATATAATGATCGTCAGAAATTCAAAAATATGAAAACGTAACTTAAAAATGGCATGCATGGACTATAAGAAAGCATTCGATTCCTTCCCACACTCCTGGATCCTGAATTCACTACAAATATTTGTAATTAGCAAAAACGTATGCTCCTTTCTGGCTGCTGCTATGAAATCATGGAAAACAACATTAATAGTGAACAATGAACGATTCGGAGACATCAGTATTAAACGTGGAATTTTCCAAGGTGATTCCTTGTCGCCATTGCTCTTCAACATTTCTTTGATAACTTTGCTATGATTCTGAAGAAAACAAAACTTGGATATGAAATTCCTAAATGTAATATTAAAATTTCCCATCTGTTGTATATGGATGCCTTGAAGCTATATGGAAAATCGGCCCAGCAAATAGATTCTTTATTGAACACAGTTCGTATTTTCAGTCAGGACATCAAAATGGAATTTGGTTTAGATAAATGCGCAGTTTTATCTAATTAACGAGGAAAAATTAATGACACTAGCAGTTTTAATTTTGATCAAGAGAAATACATAAAAGCGCCTCTGGCTGAGCAAAGAAAGTAAACAATAAATAATTAGCCAGGAGTCGTCCGAAACCCAATTTGTGACGAAATGAATTCCTCGGTCAAGCAACGCCGACCATTCAACCTTTCGAATGTCTTTCTCACAGAACAAATCCACCAAATCATTGCGAAAATAATAGTTGATTTGTTGCCTAAAATGCAAGTTTTCATTACGAAATAGATGAGTTCTCCGGCATTTAATTATTTTTTCAAACTTGATTTTATTTAAAAACCAGCATCCTATCTTCTGCTGTTCTTGATTGAATTTCTTAACGAAAGACCAAACGTGCATTCATTTTACTAAAATATTTCGTTCAGTTTCCGACTTTATTTTCAGCGGGTTGTGTCAATGTGATCACGTGAATTTTGCTTTGGTTTTTAAAGTGTCTCGAGTATTTTTAGAAAATAGACCACGTGGCCAACTCCCAAGATATATCTATCTTCTTCTTCTTCTTCTTGTGGCTTATCATGTCTATTTGCGGGTCGGCGTTTTTAATGATGCGACCTTACGCGGGCGATCCCAACCGACTTGTCGCAGAGCCTGACGGGGGGGGGGGGAGAAGTATTTCTCTCTGTAGAAGTGTGTGTTCACGGGGCCGTTTTGTCTGTTGTGAGGGACGAAAAACGCACGTTTCCGAAGAAAACACCCTCGTATGAGACCAGCTAACTCAGTTTACTCGAAAGAGACCAGATGAAGGTTCCTCACGTCATTTATGGGAATCGAACCCAGGTCTTTCCGCGCTTCGTCTATACCTACTGAGCTACGAAGGCATTATGTAATATTATATGCCGACCTGGCTGGCGGAGTGGTTAGCGTATCCGCTCTCCAGCTAAAGGATGCGGGTTCGAATCCCCCGTGGGCATGGATGTTTATGATTGTCGGTGAAAACCATCTACCACCGACCACCACTAGTGGTGGTCGGTGGTAGATGGCGTTGGTGCAGATGATGAAGGCAGTTGCGTTTGGTGGAAACGGAAAGTTGCAAATGAGGTGCCCTCCTTCGATGAGTCTTTGGACTCCCTGGAGGTGTCAAGTAATAATCTCTTCTTCTTCTACGCGTTATTCCCGCTTCCTATGCAGGGTCCGCGTGTTACTTAGTACTACTTGTTAGTACTACTCCCAACCGACCCGTCGCCTGGTCTGCCGGTGGGGGGATATATTTTTTGGCTGTAGAAGCGTATGTTCACGGGGCCGGTTTGCCTGTTTGCGGGATGAAAAACGCCAGATAAACTGGCGGAAAAAACCTACTGACCCCGCCCAAGACCGGCTAACTTGGCTATGCCTGAGGAAGATCCTCAAATTCCTCACGTCTACAACACAACGGGAATCGAACCCAGGATTGAAACAGACGAAAGAATTGATTGAAGCCTTTCTTTCCACTCTGACTTCAATGTTCGTCGACGTATCACATTGAGCATACACGAACTGAAGGAGACTCACGTGTGAAACCGCAAAAACCTAATAAAGAAGGTTGGAACGGATTTCCGCATGAATGAACCGAAGAAGAAGTGAGAGAAGTTCGCACGTATTTTTGCGAGAATTTGTTTATGTGAAGGGTCTTCTTTGTTACCTGTGAAACGAGGAGTTTTATGACCTTCGCAGTGGGATTGATCGTAGTATTAAAAACAGTACAAGAACACAATTCGGATCTCGAAAATGGTCGCCAAATGTGCACAAATAAAGGTTTACGAACTGTGTAAAGTCTCGCCATTTCGTACAAAAGGTCACGGACGCAAAACAGAAAGTCCTTCGGATTCTTCTAAGCGCCAGGACTTTCTCCCTGAGGACGCCTCTTCACGCCTTGTTATCGCAGTCGCTCGGATGTTCATCTCCGGTGTTTATGTTTATGATTTTGTTTATGCGAAGAGTCATCTTTCTTACCTGTGAGACGCGAAGTTTTGTGACCTTCGCAGGGGATTGATCGTTGCAGTAAAAACAACACAAGAATTCTTCTAAACGCTAAGAAGTTCTCCCCAACAACCCCTCGACTCCTCTTCGCGCCTTGTTATCGCAGCCGCTCGGATGTTCATCTCCGGTGCGAAATTTCTTTCTTCTGTCACTCCGAGCGACGCCTCTTGACAGTTTTACTGTCTGCGTCCATTATCTCCCCACGCACTCCGACCATCTCTGGAGACGTTAAGCGACATCATCCCCCTCCCCCACTCGATCGTGCGCCACGTCTTTATTGTTCAAGCACGTGTCCATTTATCTTCGGCCCCGTCCACCTGCTGCTTTCTCATTGGTCGCTCTTTGAGTCCCCCAGCAGCATCTGTCGAGTACTTCATGAAAGCGAAGGGCCTGTCAAACGGGGCCCCACAGATTAATAACGCACGGACAACCAAGAATTGAGCACCCTTAATGGGTGCTCAATTTTAGCATGTCCACTGTATTACCATTTTAACAAGTACTCAAAGGAATCTGGAATTATAATCAATTCTCCTGGCACATCCGTTGCATTCCCCCTTTCATCTCTTATTCACATCCAAGAGGGGGGGTACGGTACTACAAGAGTTCCCCTGAATATGCGAAACACACGAACCCAGCTGCAATTGTCTTACTATGCTGCAACATGCCAACAGTGTAAAAAGAGTTTACGTTCGTCTTTTCTCATAATTTTCAGATGGAACATGTCATGGTTTCCATAGCAACGTGACACAGTGGTTTCCACAGCCATATTGCTCATATTGAATTATTGGCTTGAATTGCATTTAAGTGTTTATCTGCATAAATGTTATGAAAAGCGGTGAATAAGAAGAAAATGTGGAGGGGGGGGGTATTTCGTGAGTATCCTGTACACTTCGGGGCAAGGCTGCAGATGTGTGGGTCATTCCCAAATTGTGTCCCCACGAAAGAAGTTTCGTTTCCTTTTCTTTAAGCAAATTTCAGTCACGAAAAATAAAAACTCGAAATCTTCAGGTTTCCTTTTTAAAGACAGAATTCTGCTTCTCTTTTATTTTTCTTGTAGCGTTGACATGAAGACGTTTTTTGTTTCTTTAAAAGCACCTTCTTACTTCATTTTTATTTTGACTTGATGTTTCGCATTTCTTAAGAGTTGACTTGATTCGAGCATTTGGTTTTGTCGAAGTAAAAGCCAAACCGAACGAACAATCGCGCGGTCCAATCGTGTGTTTCCATGGTAACAGCAGCAGCACTAAGTGACTTTAATTGTTTGCATTAGCAAAGGAGAATTCGCCATTAATTCTCTTTTTGCTCAAAGTTAAAATACGTTTTCACTCTTAGAGGGTGGACGCCGCTAATTAATTCGCACTTTTATGCACGAATATTTACTGTGGCGATTTGCTGTTCTTGCAGAAACGCAATTCCCTTTCCAACGATGACAGAGTGAAGTGAAAAAGTACTTTTTCAAAGGCGAACTTTTTTTTTCTCTATAGATTTTGTTCGAGTATGTCAACTGTCAACTTCATGCAGTTACTGAACACAAAACGAAGCGTGCATCAACTACGAGGGGTTTCGATATGCTCTCCCATTTCTTGTTTACGATTGATTTCCTGGTTTTTCAAGAAGAGGAAAACTTTAAAACAATTACCTCGACTCGATCGCAAAAACTGCATTCAACACGAAATCGATCTCCAATTCCTTCTCTTTCAAACATTTCTGGTTTTCGTACGAGAAACGTGTGTGAAGCTGAGCTGCATGAAGTTGTCTTAGTAAATGTGCTTGAAATTTTGTATGATTAAAATCGTTCACAATTGTATACTGTTTTGATGATAGTGGCGGTCCCTAGCGGCGAATATACAGCAATCTTAAAAATTTAATTGTAAAAAACAAACGAATTGCAATTTGCATTTTGTAGAGTTTGTTTTATTACAAAAATATGCTTACAATAAAAGAACAGATTTACGTAAACATTCAAAAAATGCAGGAAAATATAACCACAATATAAAAAAGGGTATGAGCACATTCCTTCGCATAGCTATAGGGAACAATGTTGATGTCTCCTATACCAGAGCGAACAGAAGAGAAAAAAAAGAAAAGAAAAATTACAATTCTAAAAGAAGTGAAATTTCTAACGTTTCTTGGAAGACTGCAGATTTTTATCGCGAAAAAGTTTAGAATTTAAATGCAGCGAATATTTCTCACAAGTTCCTGTGAGAATAAGTTGTTTACTGCACGTTGTTGGAACTAATGGGAAGAATGTGAGGGTTGGCAGCAGCCCGAAAGATTAGAGAAGATATAGAGACTGACAGAACCTGCACGTGCATCTTACGCATGTCACAGACTGCGCGTGTGTTGGGGGGGGGGGAGGATTAAAACTTATTATAACAAAAGCAGAGGGATATGTTCCAAAACATTTCCGTTTATAACAACAGCAGTAAAATAAACATATTACTTGCATTTTTGGGTGTCATTTTGGGACAAATTTTCTTTCTGCATTGATGTTGTGCACCTGTAAGATCCGTCAAACACATTCCGATCCATATACATTCGGAAGGGCAATCAAGAACTACTCACAATCAAGAGAAACGATCTAACACGGGATTGAACCTGGATAATCAGAAATTGTGGGGTCCAGTTGCAAGATTGGGATTTCTTGGATGAAGATTCAAGAAGGGGCAAATTTCGAAAGACCCGAAAGCTGTTCTCATTTTATTTTATTGTGTGCATGTGTGCGCGCTTGCGTAGATTTAAGTGGATTCTTAGAAGAATCAGAATATGAAAAACCTTAAGGTTGAAATGTTCTGAAAAAGTCAGTTTCCATGCAGAAAAGGTGTGAGCGGGGGGCCTTCAAGAATGGTATTTCATTCCATTGGCATGAAGAATTTGGACAGCGCGAAGTAATTCTCATGTCTTATCACCTGATACACTCAAACAGAATGCAAATGATGGCAAAGCAAGCAGTCATTCGAAGGTCATCGCTCAGCTACGAATATACTCGTATGACGCTTATCGCCAGCAACAAGATTACCCTTACTGACCTTGAAGAAGTGAAAATGCTTGGCTTGTGGAGCTAGCAGCAAAAGTGTGTATACTTGTAGATGGTATATAAGTCACACAAGTTAACTATGACACTGTGTGGGTGGTTTCCTCAAATATTCCTGGTCCCTTTGCTTGTGAGATGCTCCATTAAGAGAGCAAGAACTGGACAAAAACCAGAAGATTTTCTCTCTAATAAACACATGTTCAAGAAAGACATTAACCAATCGCGATTTAAGAATTCTTCCCAAATGAAGAAAACCTTAACACCAAACTCGTGTTGACTTCATTCATCTAAACGTTTAATTTGGTCCGAATTTTGCACAACTTTTAGATGAGAACCGTTTCTTATGCAAATGCAACTGAATTCCTTTTTTGGAAATCCTCTAAATCTGCGCTTTCTACTGGTCGACAGGCAACAGCGAGGCTTAACGGGAATGGAAGCTGTCGTAATGAAACCAACCAACAAAACTCGAATTAATCCAAAAAGTTAATAATACTGGTAAATATTTATTTTAGAAGAATTTGACAAAAACACCTTTCCTTATGAGCGAACCGAAAATAGTGCAGAATTGAAAATCTCTCTCTCTCTTTCTCTCTCCCTACTGTCGCTTTCTCGTCAGGGGCCCTTCCAAGGAGTTCCTTTCATGTACTCAAACGGGGCATCTTCTTTCGGTATTGTCCACTTCTTACACATTCCTTCAGGCACTCGCTGAGGTGGACAATCCTCTGATACTCATCTGCCATCGCACGTGAATTTGTTTTACTTGGATCACGACACAACGGAGAATGTTTACGACCAAAGAAAACAGACAACACGGCAAAAGGTTTGTCTTCACCCCCCATGCGACACGTGGCTCGCTTAGCCACACAGCGACTGAGACGAAGCTTAGGAGGAACCTTCAAATAAGAAGATGGAAGAGAAGATCCCACGGAGAGATTGCAGATCGTCACATTCGGCGAACACGCTGGGGGTAAGAAGAAAGTGCACGAAGTCGTTGCCTTGGCAACAGGAGGGGTGGGAAGGATCAACGAAGTAGATTTATGTGTGGATTAGGAACACAAACGTGTACGAGAAACAAAGAATATTTATGACAATGCATGTGCAGGGAAACGTTTCTTGTAAACTGCTCATGAAGTCAACTAGTGAAGTCCGACATGAAGAAGAATTTCGTCGCTAATTGAATGCGGCGAAATAAAATACTTATGTTCAACTGCGATGAGAGCGGATGGAGAAACGTGAATCCGAATGGGTTTAGAAAGGTCCAAAAATTGAATACTACATGTTTCTTGTTCGCATTCGTAATGTTTTGGGTTGAGTTAATTCGAATTAGTTACGGTTGAACCCACTAAGGCGGTGAGGTCACGACTGGTTAATTGACCTTAATCTTGCTATTCCTGTTTTCTAAACGGGATTCAAATCAATCCAGATCATCGTAACTGCTCAAACGAAGCTTCCATAATGAACTTTCAGATGAAGTCAGTTCGAGTTATTTTCGTATTTGATATATTTAATAAAAAAGGAGGAAGAAACTCGAGTAAAATTTTAAAGTGAAGTTTATTATTAAAATATAAATAAGCAAATATTACAAATAAAACATTCTCAAATAAAATACGCAAAGAGTTCAGCGAAAACCAACATTGAGCTCATCAGAGCGAAACACTCAGTGAATAGGAAAAAAGAAACACTTCTGCCAATGGTTGTCTTTCCATCTTTGGAGTTTCTTGTTTTTTAAATTTCATTCCCGCTGTCTGTTTGAAGAAATGAATTAAAGAAAGACAGGAAGAGGGATTAAATTCCGCAATTAGGTGTTGTGAACACACAATGAGCCACGAAATTTTATTTTTACTTTTAGGAAAAAAAAAACGCTCTTGTTTCTATTATGAGAAGTCACTCTGAACAAAATCAAGATCCAGATAAGATAAGACAAGGATTGTGACGTCATTGTTTGCTAAGATCAGTGACGTCATGAGTATGGAATGTTTGAAATTTCGCTGGGGGGACACATCTGTCAGCGACGTGTCATTGTGTCTTTTTGTTCGCGTATGGAATTGTGGATGATGGTGAGAGATAAGATCGAGCTTGGAATATCCCTAGGGGACCATCCGTCATTGACGTCACGTTGTTTCTTTGGTCGAGTGTAGAACTGTGGTTAATCGTCAGAGCATGGAATTCTGGGATGTGGCTGTATTTGTCATTGACATATGAGTTTTTTGTTCATGCGTAGAATTATGGGTAATGATTAGAGATTGGAATTCTGGGAGGATATTTGGACGAGAGTGTTGGGGTCATTGGTTCGAGTGTGGAACTATGGGAAAATATTTATCAATGGAATGCAGTAGACGTTTTCTAAAATAATTAACTACTGGGTATCACTGGTATCCCCCTCACCCCACATCACACACACACAGAGAGAGAGAGAGAGAGAGAGAGAGAGAGAGAGAGAGGGGTCATCTATTAAGGAGATTAGCTCTTCTAGATAGTATCAATCGTTTTAGGAGATTTTTAGTGGACTTTCCAAGATGGGCGACCAGCATTCGAAGGATTGGCGGATGTGGGAGTTATGAGGTGTCAGAATTCATCCAGATTAGAAAGTGTCTTCAGTGGCAGACGATATCAAGATTTTGGAGGGCGTGAGGAGGCGACGAGTGTTGGATTTTTTTGTAGAGAACCTCTCGGCTTCGGTATTAGCAAACATTGTAAATCCACTCAAGAAGTGCGATTTAATACCCCCCCCCCCCCTCAAGATTTCAATACAGGTAACTCTCGTATAACGCGGATGTTAGGTTCCTCAGAAATGCCGCGTTATATAAATCGCATTATGCAAGTCTCAAATCACATAGGGTTAAGTTGCGAAATGTTTTTTTTATTTCTATATATAAACAACAATGACATACCCAACAAAAGAAAAATACGTTTTTATTTAATTCAGGTAATTCATGTAAGTTAAGAAAACATAAACTGTGAAACATACATAGTATAAAAGTATAAAAATTACAAATTGTACTTAAACTTCATCGCACATAATGCATAAATGTTTTAGGCAAAATAAAATAGTGCATATTTTAATCTTTCATAGCGCGAGGATTTGAGGATTGGTTAATAAACACTGATTTTGTCATGTAATCACCTGATGCATTACTACAAAACAGTAGAGTAATTCTATCTTTCGAAACTTTGAATCCAGGAGCTCATGTTTCATTTTTCGAAATATAGGTGCGTTTTTGCACTTTTTTCCAATATAACCCGGATTCATCCGCATTGAACACCTGGTCTGCACTATAAATGTTTATAAACTGTGAGAGTGTTTGTTTAATAAGATTTCCATCCATAGGAATTTTCTTTTGAGGTGCAATCTTCTATCGAAATCATTGGAGATTTTTCCATCAGAATATCGCGTACACGAGCAACGCGCTTTGCACTTACCGTTGACCCAGCAATAAACACTTTCTCGGATTTTATGTTCATTTTGTTTGATTGTTCGAATTGCTGATTCATTTAAATTCAAAGTCCCTGCAAAAACTCCTGGTTTTTCTCCATTTTTCAACCGATCCAAGATTTTGAATATTTTTCTTCGAGAGAAATTAATTTTGTTTTTAATGTTGGTTTTCCCTTTCGTTGCAGTTTGTGGCCATTACTAGAAAAATATTTTTTTTTACACAAAAAATCAAGCATCACGTATTGTATGTAACCCACCAGAAAATAAAGTGCTCAGCATGAGATGAACACGCTTATGATTTTTTAATGCACTTTTCAGGCAGAAAGAATTTTCAACAATAAACGTTTTATACTGTAAACAATTGAGGTACTTGCGTGCTAAAGGGTATTTCCCCTAATATAAATTCGCTACTTATAATTACATGCGGGATACAGGCAGACACAAATTTAACGAAGATAAAATTTGATTTTTAAGTCGTGCGGTGAAAAATATACGAAAAGATGTGTTTCGTTATCTTTGCAACTGGAGAGTTGCAAGGAGATGAGCGCTTAAGAAATTGGTTGTGGAAGAATTGGAAGCCTGGATAATCTGAATGCTTGTCAAATGAAGATGACGAATTGGGTGGGTGTTGATAACGGGCAAACACGGAGAGGATTTTAGTTGGGTTGATGAACAGGAGGAAGAGTGTGGCCAAAAGCACAAAACCTTGAGGAATGCTATCAATTAAGTGAAGATGGAATCCCCTGTCTTGACACCAAACTCCAGACCAAAGGAAAACAAGCAAATAATTTCCAAGAGGGACTGAAGTGAAGTGTAAGTTCCTATTTTGGATACGAAACAAACTGCGCACTCTCGATGAAATATCCCGTAACTTAAGGAGCAACCACGCGAGTTCCTGAAATTATTAAATGGCTTATCTTAATGGCTAAAGGATTAGCTGCAGACAGAACAGCAGAATCCCTGCTGTTGGTCGGTGAGGGAGTATGAGTGATTCTTTCTATCCTTTTCGAGAGAACTGATAGAAAAAGAGGATGGAAGGCAGTTTGCTACGTAAGCGTTCCGGTATTTTCTTTGAAAGTGGCAGAATGCAGGCTTGCTCTCATGCCATGGAGCACAAAGCAAGCGAACACGAAAGATTGTGAAGAAGATGGGCTGGTTTTATTTGTGGCTTAACATGTTGACGATAATTTTGCGATTTCATCGGAACTAGAAGACTTGGTTTCGTACAAGTGATGCAGGAATCTTCTAAGATCTAAGATCTAAGATCTAAGAATGACGGAAGGAGATCGGCTAATCTTTGGATTAAGTTACACGGATTGGATTAATGATGAAGTGATGGTGTTGATTATCGGTCTTGGGTTCTTCATCGTGTATTTGCTTAAATGTTACTCCCCCCTCCTCCAATGATGAAAGACCCAGAACCATTTTCATGACCCCATTTAGCAACACAGTTTGAAATCGGGTCAAGAAATAATCTACTAACCGTTTATTTATTTTTAATTTTAAAAGCTGATATTGGATTTGCAAGTGGATGAATGACTTGCAATCTGTTTTTGTTTTTAAAGACCCATCCAAGCCCACAAAGCCAATGAGATCGCTGCGGTCTCTCTGCTAGTCGCATCGAGCAGAGCCGGATCGAGTGATTTCCGCTTTAGTGAGAAGGTTAAAGGTTGCGTTCCCATAATGATTTCTTGCATTAAAATTCTATCTCAATGCGAATATTAGTCGTAGATGTATTTAATAGAGAGAAGAGTAAAAAAAAATGAATTAAGTTGCACTCATAAGGATTAAAAAATTATTCTTTCTAAATCAGGGGTTTGCAATGCATGGCCCGCGGGCCACCTGTGGCCCGCCGCCCATTTTGAAAAAAATAACTACTTAACTTTAAAACGTGATTAAATAAAAAATAATTTCAATGAAGCCCGCGGGCCACTAAACTATACTGCGGTATTTAGAATCGTAAGATGCTTTCCAGATTCGTAAGACACGCTGTGCATTTGATACTTGACATAAAATCCTATAAAAGTAAATATTAAATAGACGTGCTTCTTCAGCCATCTACCAGCAACAAGCGGTACTTAAGTACTAGCACTAACGTCGCAGGTAGATGGCTGAAGGAGACATTCGTTCGAGTGCGCTGTCTACTGCCTTCCAGATACATCTCGAATGTTCTCGATACTTCGTTATTTTCATATAAATACAAGAGGATCTCATCCACAGTCACTCAGTCGTGAACCGTGTGATATTCGTGTATAAGCACGCACGCAGGTTCGTCGTGTCAGCCATGGCCTGTTGTGGTTTTATATTGCCAGACTTTTTTCATTAGTGTGAGACATATTCAATGGATAATAACCGTTACACGGCCATTTTGGATCATTTTTTGGGGTTCACCTTCCATCACTATGGCGTCTACGAGTAAAAAGCGTAAATCAAGTGATTCTTGTCGGGTTTTTAATTGTACTTTTTTGTGCCCATCGACGATAAGCCAGTGTGCTTAATTTGTCGTGAGTCAGTGTCAGTATCAAAAGAATACAATATAAAAATCGACACTATTAGACAAAGCATGCGACCAATTTCGATCACTTTCAATGGCTGCTTCGTGTGGACAAAGTGAACCGTCTTCAAATTGATTTAAAATGCCAGCAGGGTACGTTTAAAAGGCAGAGGGAAGAGAGCGAAGCATGCGCCAAAAGTAAGTTATGTAATAGCTGAAACAATTGCTAAAAAATCAAGAGCCTTCTTAGACGGCGAGTTTGTGAAAGAGTCTCATCGATGCTGGAGATATTCTGCGCCCAAATAATAAGGAAGCGTTTAAAAAAACCGAGTTTGTCTGGAGTAACTGTAGCACGACGTATCGAAGAACTTGCCAATGACATTCAAAGAACTTTAAAAAAACGGTCGTCCGAATTTACGTCACTTGCTTTTGATGAGGGCACAGATTTGAAGGATACAGCACATCTGGCTATTTTTGTCCTTGGCATTGATCAACAATTCAATGTGACAGAAGAACTGCTAGAGCTTGTACCTATGAAGGGAACGACGAAAGGCACTGATATTCTTGAAGCCGCCAAGAGAACACTCCAGCGTTTCGATCTCAGCTTAACCAACCTCGAGGGTGTGGTAACTGATGCTGCCCTTCTTTGGTGGGAAAGAACGAAGGGTTTGTTTGTTGTGCTGCTAGGGAAAGAACCGGAACTAGAAGGAAAATATTTAGTCCATTACCACTGTTCAATCCACCACGAGAATTTGTGCATGAAAACTATTGGATTTGAGAAAGTCATGAAAGTTATTGTGACTGTCGTCAACATTATTAGGGAAAGAGGATTGAATCATCTTCACTTCCAAGAGTTTTTAACGTAAGAGTGCGAAGCAGTTAACGGCGATGTGGTTTATTATAGTGATGTGCGTTGGTTTAGCAGAGGGAAGGTTCTTAAAAGAGTCTTTGACTTAGGGAGCGTAATACAGCAGTTCATGCAGACCAAGGGGAATCCGATTGCGGAATTTACCGATCCGAAGTGGATGACGGACTTTGCTTTTGTGACCTAAATACACGGCTACAATCCAAAGCTCAACTGGTGCACACTCTGTTTGATCACATCAACGCTTTTGTGGCCAAGCCCAAACTTTGGGAGGCACAACTCGCAAAAAAGACTTAACTCATTTTCAGCTTCTCACCGAGTCCAACTGGTCGTCTCTTGAATACGCTACAAAATCAGCCGTGTTGCGAAGTGAGTTCGAAGAGAGGTTTAGTGATTTTCGTAACCAACAGTCTTCTTTGGATTTATTTTCAATGCCATTAAGTTTCAATGCTGCTGAAATGCCAGACCCAGTACAAATGGAGCTGCTTGAACTCCAAAACAACTCTTCTTTGAGAGAAAAATTATTCAATGTGCCCATGCTTACATTTTTCAAAGACTACATTTCTGAGGACACATTCCCTAATCTTCGCCGGCATGCTTTGAAGATGTGCGCTTTTGTTAGGAAGCACATACCTATATGAGCAGTTCTTCTCCAGAATGAAGCATGTGAAGTCCAAGACAAGAACTCAGATTACAGACCAACATCTCGAGAATACTCTGCGCATAGCGACTTCCAACATTGATGCCAACACCGACAAGCTGGTCAAGGAAAAACATTGCCAAGTTGCCATTGACATTGTAAAAAATGAATGTTTTCTTCATTAAATTCTTCATTATCTACGCTCTTAAAGCTGAGTTTGTTTATTTTTATAGGAGTTTACGTAAAATACCAAATGCACAGCGTTCCTTGTGAATCCGGAAAGCATCTTCCAATTCTAAATACCGCAGGATAGCTTAGTGGCCCGTGGGCTTCACTGAAAATTTTAATGCGGCCCGCACTGTCTGAAAGGTTGAAAACCCCTGTTCTAAATCAATAATCTTTTAACTCTCATTAACGAAATTATTGCTCTCTCTCTCTCTCTCTCTCTCTCTCTCTCTCTCTCTCTCTCTCTCTCTCTCGCTCAGCGTGTGTCTCTTATTATTAATGAGATTTGTAATTAAATGAAAAAGAAAATGAAAGAAAAAATGAACAGTAAAGAGCTAATAAACATAGGTTAAATTCGTGGAGGAATATCTTTCTTTCATGATTCTCAGATATTTCACGTGTTAGTAAAACACGAACTGCTTGAAGGACTTCCCTTTGCATTAACCTTCAGTAAATGTGGGTGCAGTTTCGACCCGAATTCGCTTTTCGCATTCTTTCAATCCCTTTGCTGTAAGCTATTTAACCTTAATGTCCTCATTTCATCCTCACGTGATTTTCTTTTCGCAATATCACACGTCGTCACATCGCTCGTGCGGAGCTGTCAGCGTCATCTTGCGGTTCCTCTCATTAGTCGGTTGTCAGTAAATTTTAACATGCGGGGATCCTTCCGTCCCTTAACTTCTGTGGGCTGTCTTGATTCTCATCAATTAGCCCAGTGACGGTCCAGATGGAAGATGCTACTTAGCAGATATTGGCGTTCTCCTCATTTCCCCTAATGACCCTTCGCCCGTGTTAACACACGTCCTTTGCGGAGCCTCGCACCTGCAACGCAGCGGAAGGAAATTAGAAAATTATTCAGAGATTGAAAAGTAGGGCGGACTATTTTAGAACGCGGAGGCAGAACCTCTCATCATCTGCTTCACGATGACGAATTTATTTGTGGCGACGCTGCTTGGTCGTAGATCAGAGAGATAACAAAGGTCAGTATCAACCGCACATCGTCACCAAGTCATTGAGTAATTGCAGTGATCCGTAGTGTGTTCTGTTTTTGAAACCAGATGGCGCTTAACTAAAGTTTTTTTTTTTTGTAAGTCAAAGAACGAAGATGGAAAAGGGGAGGAAGAATGAAGGAAAACTGAAGGGACTTTCATACACCAGTAAGAAGGAAGAGGGGGAGAGTCCCTGTTCTCACGGTGGGGGAGGAAAAAAGAGATAAATCTAAACTCTCATGTTTTGGGAGAGAAACGTATCTTCGTCATATGTGTCGCGTCCTCGTGATCCTTCTTGAGCTTCTCCCCCGCTGATCCGTCTGGCGATCACGCACTCGTGTGGCCTTCCGGTCGCGAGTGATTCTTTCTGACACTTTCTGTGCGCTTCACCTCGTCGGGTTAGCAGAATCGATGCAACCCACGGCCCGAAAGAGACGCTTAGCCACACTTAATACTTGGAGTGAACTGTCGTACCGAATTAACGACAACGGGGATGCCTACGGTAAAATAGGGAGGATCCTCGTTCAGTTCAATGGAGTTTTGTAGAAGACGAAATACCCTGATGAAGGTCACGTGTTCAGATGAGTATAAAAGAAACCTGGAAGTAAAATACCGGAGTTTATTTTTTATGATTACATATATTACAACATTACATACATCTAATTACATATGATATACAGAGTTGATTGCATTTTTTTCTTTAAAAACAATTCGATCCTTTTTTTATTATTAAAATTATGATTAATATTGTGATCACATATTTAAAATTACCTATTATTATTACTAATATTATATTTGTAATTACCAATTATTATATTATTAATATATAATTATTAATTATTAATTCATTATTAATTATTTAATTAATATTAATAAAAAATTATTGATTTTTAAAATATAATATAAATATAAAAAAATTGATAATAATTAACAATTCAATTAATTATTAATTAATAATTATATACTTATATATATCATTATATAACTATTATATAAAATATTTCTCACATAAATTACATACATTATATGAACACAATTATGCATAACAAATACTTTCTCGTACATAAAGTTTTCTCTAAATAATTGTGATTATGGTGGTCTTTAGCATACTTGGTATCTGTCCTGTTTTAAATATTTTATTCATTAATGTTAGTAGGATAGGACTTAAACTAGTTGCATGTTGCTTTATAATATTCATAATGATGATTATTACAGATGTTTCTTTGAAATTTTACACTCTATATATGCATTATCAATGGATATAATCACTCTATATTGCATACTTTTGTTACAGTTATTACATACTTCACACACATTTGATTACATATGATACTTACATTACATACATTTGTTAAATGTAATACATACATTACATACTTTGGTTTACATGTGATACGTACATTACATGCATTTGGTTACATCTTGGATGGTTATTATTATTATTATTTTTTTTTTTTTGCTGTGTTCGGAAGCTACGAAACCTATGATTGAGAAATTCCGATGCGCGCACGCACGCACGCACGCACGCACACACACACACACACACACACACACACACACACACACACACACACACACACAATAAATTGGAATGTACTGATGCGTCGCTGAACTGGAAGCCTGAACGAATATATTGTGTTTCATTAAGTTTGTGTGGTATTTTGGGTGCGTGTTTCTTGTTCGTAGTATGTCCTTAGAGCTCTTTTCAGGCTATTGTATTTTGTAAGGATTCCTTATTCAAAAGGTAATTT